>NW_026604947.1:0-1000 GCF_024763615.1 Phlebotomus papatasi
CATGGTACATAGATATCATCCAGAGTTTGGGTCCATCTTTCTACCGTCGTAGAGTGTCTACATGTAGAAACTTGGGCACCATATCTCCCAACTTCCAACTTTTCCCGGTGCTCTTGCTCAACTTTTCTCCAGTGATCCAAACATCCACCGAGGAGGCCGAGGATCTCGCTTCCTCTGCACGATCGTTCCATTTTCCGTCTCATAATCTCTCCATGCTATCTGCGTGAACTGCCCCTTTCCAGTGACATTATGCTCCGACTTTGTTATTATAGTAACACTCACTTCCATCCGAATAAATCAAGAAATAGACAACAAAATAAAATAAGACGGGGATTTTCTAGAACTGTCAAATAAATTTCCCACATCCTTGACTCAAACCCATCAAATTATACGCCAAACGCCATCTCTCTTTTAAACATATTAAATTGTTCTAAAATACTGTCAGTTTTCCCCGAGCTTAAGAGTTTCTACCCGAACTTTATGGGGTACTTCTCCTTCAATTCCCCTAAATTTTGGGACTTCACCACATGTCTCAAACATGTCATCCCATCCTCCAACTAAATGGGCCCCCACATTCGACCCCAACCAGTCAGAGACTCCTCCAACCGACCTCCGACATCCCAAAATCAACACCATTTATTCACTTTAATTGAAATATGTAGACATATAAAGCAATTATACTCATCCTGCTGCATCGATGCTATACGCCGCTGTCATCTCGTCCAACCAATCACAAAAATATTACCACTTCACCTGTGGGAGGATACTTATCCCACTTTTGATTTGTTGTCGGGCTTTTGCCCTGAAAGATTCCTTAGGGAGACCAAGGCTTATCGCGGCCAATTGCCCGGCAGCGACCCAGCTCTGTGCCCCCATCCGTACTCTTCCAGGCCATGTTACCGACTAACTGACAGTGTCGCCTGTCAGACAATCCCCCACACGGCGGGCAACAGAACTATACCACCAGGAAAAGGCCTTGCTTGGAGCGAGAGGCGGGAAA
>NW_026604948.1:0-1000 GCF_024763615.1 Phlebotomus papatasi
CAAGATAATGGGTGTTTCAAGTGTCAATGTCTCAACAGAGGGATGTCTGGACAGAACCAAAGTCAGAGCAGTTGGGCAGTCGAAACAAATCCGGATTGAGCTGCGACTGCCTACGATAGCACCAATATTCTTCCAAATTCCTCCTCCGATCACTTTTTTCTTCACTCCTCGAAAGGTGGGCTCAATTTGGGTTCCCTTGTGCAGATCCTTCGTCTGATTTTGCCTGTATTACTCCATTTCTCGGCATGTCCAAGTTCCGGCATCGACGTAAAAATTTCCTTTTCATCTGTAAAGTCTGATCCACCTTGAGCCTTCTTCTCTTCCCTCTGTAGGCACCAGGTTCCCCCCTGGCATCTGCATAGCCTGTCTTCTATGTTCGTGAACCCTAACGTGAACTTCGTGAGCCTGAACTCTATGTTCGTTCCTGTGCCACACATATCATGCAGTTACAGGCTTTGATCCATTCTTGGGCAGCTTTGTCTCTTCCTTCGTCTATTTAGACACAAATGATTCACTATTTTACACAGTTTTTACAGCAAAATACTTTAAAAACAGAACTTTTTCACAGCACTCAATTGTAAACAAAATCACATAACCTCACTTTTCGATGCTTGCCGTCCGGAACTAAAAATTCTTTGTTTTTTCACATTTTCACGCACTGCACTCCACTTTTTTTAATAAAAGAACTTAAATTGCGAGGTAATAAGACAATTTTGTCATAATTTCGCCATTTTTTCTGCACTTTTGGGTAAAATTTGTGCCAAACAATTTTACAGTGTAACAACGGCACATTCAAATTGCACTTCGTGGCGTCAGCACCCTCTCTGTGGAGTCAATTTGACACTGTTTCAAATAACGGTTTTTTTGCACATGTCTGCAATACAGTATACTCTCGCTAATTCGGCTCTTTTTTAATTCAGGCGGCAGTTAAATAAAAAAAAAGTTTGTTGATATTTTTCAAGTTTCATATGCTTATCGAATGAAGTAAATATCCCAAATT
>NW_026604949.1:0-1000 GCF_024763615.1 Phlebotomus papatasi
CGGGTGCGCCAAGAGCCGAGAGCAAAAGTTTTGCAAAAAAAAATGTTCTAATGCTTTTTCTTGCACAAAATAGCATTAGAATAATTTCTTTTAATTATTTACATCGTTTTTTGCTTTCGTGCACGGCATTAAACTATTTTTTTCCCATTTTGTTTGCCTTCGGCTGGGATTTTGATCCCATCGAAATCGATTATCCGAATGCTTGTGTCTCGGGTGCACCGACAGCCGAGTGGAAAAATTTTGCAAAAAAAAATTATTCTGAAGCTTTTTCTTACACAAAATAGCATTAGAATAATTTCTTTTAATTATTTACATCGTTTTTTGCTTTCGTGCACGGGATTAAACAATCTTTTTCCCATTCCGTTTGCCTTCGGCTGAGAAATTGATCCCATCGAAATCGATTATCCGAATGCTTGTGTCTCGGGTGCGCCAAGAGCCGAGAGCAAAAGTTTTGCAAAAAAAAATTATTCTAATGCTTTTTCTTACACAAAATAGCATTAGAATAATTTCTTTTAATTATTTAGAACGTTTTCTGTCTTCGTGCACGGGATTAAACAATCTTTTTCCCATTCCGTTTGCCTTCGGCTGAGAAATTGATCCCATCGAAATCGATTATCCGAATGCTTGTGTCTCGGGTGCGCCAAGAGCCGAGAGCAAAAGTTTTGCAAAAAAAAATGTTCTAATGCTTTTTCTTGCACAAAATAGCATTAGAATAATTTCTTTTAATTATTTACATCGTTTTTTGCTTTCGTGCACGGCATTAAACTATTTTTTTCCCATTTTGTTTGCCTTCGGCTGGGATTTTGATCCCATCGAAATCGATTATCCGAATGCTTGTGTCTCGGGTGCACCGACAGCCGAGTGGAAAAATTTTGCAAAAAAAAATTATTCTGAAGCTTTTTCTTACACAAAATAGCATTAGAATAATTTCTTTTAATTATTTACATCGTTTTTTGCTTTCGTGCACGGGATTAAACAATCTTTTTCCCATTCCGTTTGC
>NW_026604950.1:0-1000 GCF_024763615.1 Phlebotomus papatasi
TCAGCCGAAGGCAAACGGAATGGGAAAAAGATTGTTTAATCCCGTGCACGAAGACAGAAAACGTTCTAAATAATTAAAAGAAATTATTCTAATGCTATTTTGTGTAAGAAAAAGCATTAGAATAATTTTTTTTTGCAAAACTTTTGCTCTCGGCTCTTGGCGCACCCGAGACACAAGCATTCGGATAATCGATTTCGATGGGATCAATTTCTCAGCCGACGACAAACAGAATGGGAAAAAGATTGTTTAATCCCGTGCACGAAAGCAAAAAACGATGTAAATAATTAAAAGAAATTATTCTAATGCTATTTTGTGCAAGAAAAAGCATTAGAATAATTTTTTTTTCAAAAATTTTCCACTCGGCTGTCGGTGCACCCGAGACACCAAAGCATTCGGATAATCGATTTCGATGGGATCAATTTCTCAGCCGAAGGCAAACGGAATGGGAAAAAGATTGTTTAATCCCGTGCACGAAAGCAAAAAACGATGTAAATAATTAAAAGAAATTATTCTAATGCTATTTTGTGCAAGAAAAAGCATTAGAACATTTTTTTTTTGCAAAACTTTTGCTCTCGGCTCTTGGCGCACCCGAGACACAAGCATTCGGATAATCGATTTCGATGGGATCAATTTCTCAGCCGAAGGCAAACGGAATGGGAAAAAGATTGTTTAATCCCGTGCACGAAGACAGAAAACGTTCTAAATAATTAAAAGAAATTATTCTAATGCTATTTTGTGTAAGAAAAAGCATTAGAATAATTTTTTTTTGCAAAACTTTTGCTCTCGGCTCTTGGCGCACCCGAGACACAAGCATTCGGATAATCGATTTCGATGGGATCAATTTCTCAGCCGAAGGCAAACGGAATGGGAAAAAGATTGTTTAATCCCGTGCACGAAAGCAAAAAACGATGTAAATAATTAAAAGAAATTATTCTAATGCTATTTTGTGCAAGAAAAAGCATTAGAACATTTTTTTTTTGCAAAACTTTTGCTCTCGGCT
>NW_026604951.1:0-1000 GCF_024763615.1 Phlebotomus papatasi
CATGGGGGCTCTAAATGGATGCATAGTTTGAGACCCCTCTATCCCGTACTATTCGAGATAATCAACTTTAAAGATTTTCAAACACTTATGAAATTCTCATTCAATTTTGCTTATTTTCAATTGAAATTTTGCACAAATCTATCCTCATGGGGGGTCTAAATGGATGCATAGTTTGAGACCCCTCTATCCCGTACTATTCGAGATAATCAACTTTAAAGATTTTAAAATACTTATGAAATTCTCATTCAATTTTGCTTATTTTCAATTGAAATTTTGCACAAATCTATGCTCATGGGGGCTCTAAATGGATGCATAGTTTGAGACCCCTCTATCCCGTACTATTCGAAATAATCAACTTTAAAGATTTTCAAACACTTATGAAATTCTCATTCAATTTTGCTTATTTTCAATTGAAATTTTGCACAAATCTAGCCTCAGGTTAGTTCTAAATGGGTGCATAGTTTGAGACCCCTCTATCCCGTACTATTCGAGATAATCAACTTTAAAGATTTTAAAATACTTATGAAATTCTCATTCAATTTTGCTTATTTTCAATTGAAATTTTGCACAAATCTATCCTCAGGAGGGCTCTGAATGGGTGCACAGTTTGAGACCCCTCTATCCCGTACTATTCGAGATAATCAACTTTAAAGATTTTCAAACACTTATGAAATTCTCATTCAATTTTGCTTATTTTCAATTGAAATTTTGCACAAATCTATCCTCATGGGGGCTCTAAATAGGTGCATAGTTTGAGACCCCTCTATCCCGTACTATTCGAGATAATCAACTCTAAAGGTTTTTTAAACACTTATGAAATTCTCATTCAATTTTGCTTATTTTCAATTGAAATTTTGCACAAATCTAGCCTAAGGGGGGCTCTAAATAGGTGCATAGTTTGAGACCCCTCTATCCCGTACTATTCGAGATAATTAACTTTACAAATTTTAAAACACTTATGAAATTCTCATTCAATTTTGCTTATTTTCAATTGAAATTT
>NW_026604952.1:0-1000 GCF_024763615.1 Phlebotomus papatasi
TATTCTTGCCACCAAAAATATGGCAAAAATTTACAGTAGACTCAATCGGCTCTTTTTCAATCGGGCGACACATTTTGTTGGCAATTTTCACGTTTAATTATGAAGCTAATTCGCTCAAATTCGCTGTTGTTCTTCCTATTTTATCGTGATTCTTTATAATTGAGCACTTTTTGTGGAATTTACAAAGGCTTTGACGCCCAAATCTATCGATAAACCGAATGACATTTTGCCCCAAATGCTCAATTGAGAGAGAGTCTACTGTACATCTTTTTATTTCCAAATTTTGCAGAAATTTGCAAAGTTGGCTCCATCATATAAATAATTCGTGAAGTCGGCGGCAGACGCAAATTGAAGATTGGAAAAATAAATATTATTATCATTATTATTATTACTATTATTTTATATCGCTTTTATTAGTTATTGTTAAGTGAAGCCGATTTTTTAAATTTTGGATATTAAATGAAAAAGTTTATAGATTGTATTATATTATCCAAACAAACCACTAGGGCACCAAATGGGTTAAGTGGTAGAGCACTCGCTCTATGATGCAAGTGTCCCGGATTCGAATCCCCTTTAGGTCACCAGGAATTTTTCTGGCGTTAAAGGTGTTCAATATAAATTGCATCCAGTGAGCTTCACTGCACTTGATTCCATGGGGCATGGGACGGACAACCCCATCCTTGTATAAGAAAAAAATTTAAAAAATAATAATGGATGTTCCGAACTCCTCTTGTGGGAGCAGGAAGGCCTAAGATCTCTATGGAACATTGTTCCACCATTATTGTTATTAGTATATTAAACAAATCACCATCACTAATTAAATTTTTTGTCAAGTCCAGAAGAAGCCTATTAAAAAAATATATCACTCCTCATTTAAAATTTTGTATGAAAATTATTTTTTGTATCTTACACAACTTCAACTTTTTACCAAACAATTTGCATTTTCTTGAATCAAAATATCCCTTGCTTTCCACAACAAACGTAATTATTTTAAAAAAAA
>NW_026604953.1:0-1000 GCF_024763615.1 Phlebotomus papatasi
ATGGCTTCGAAGAGATGCAAGTAGTACTACTAATATATATTTTTCAAAACCAATTAAAAATACTACCAGTTTTACGATCTTTTCTGGTTTTGCTCAATTTAGCTATAAAATGCACTTAATGGAAATTTTATAGGAGTATTTTTAATCTATTTTTTCAAACAAGAGCTACGATCTGCACATTTTTTGCCAATTAGGAAGTGCTGCGGTGAGATATTCTTGTGAACTTCTTATATTCCACATTTTTGTAGATTTCACTGGTGTTCCAATCGTTCTTAAAGGATTAAAATAGAAGTAAAACCTCAATTTTAAAGATGCCCCAATGCGTAGTGCCCCACTTACCCCTATATATATTTATGTGCAACCATAATTGATTATAATTATATAAAATAGACTTATTTATGTAGAGATTTAGGTTTTTACTAACCGAAATTTAATTATTTACTGCTTAATTGTTTTTTTTTTTACTAAGAACAAGAAAAAAATTAGTAATTGAAATACGTTCTGCCTGTTAGATTTGGAGGCCTAGATACTTTAGTGAATTAACACATATAAATATTGCTAGTGCCCGCGACCACAATAGGGATAAGGGGTTGAAAATGATGATGATGATGATAAAATATTGCTAATCTTTTGGGTGATTTTTCACCAATTGGACATTCTGAATGAATTTTCTTTTATTCTAAATGTAAGAATTTTTTCTCATTTTAAAATTATCTTATTTAATTCTTTTGTTTCTTTCATCTACTTTCTTTGCTTATTTTTCACAATTTGAATTTTATTTATACGACTTTATTCAGTTACGATTTTATTAAAATGGGGATTTTATACAAATCTCTTCAAATAAGTAAACCCCCTATCGTTAAATTACAATGTCTTGAGATCTGGGAGAACTGTTGAAGAGCTATAACTCTTGACTTGAGAATTATTGATTTTCCATTGAAATGTAAAAGATATGACATTCTTGTGACACATATTTCACATTAGAGGAATTTATTGAAAT
>NW_026604954.1:0-1000 GCF_024763615.1 Phlebotomus papatasi
AAATTTCAGATGCAAGACTTCAGCTTTTCGACATACCACAAAGATTTCCTTTCAACTGAGATTCTTCTAAGGATCTGCCGTGTCTCTTTGTCAAAAGTGCCCTTTTGTCCATTTCCAACCCTCATCTTAATCTTATTTGCCAGTCACAGAAATCTTCTAGGCCGCTTTTTTTTCGAATGTACATTAAGACTGCCCAAAAGAAATCAAGAAATTCCGTGTGTTCAAGAAATCATTCAATTTCACCCATCAAAGTCGATCCGGGCCACATTGAAAAATTGATTGAGCTGAATGAAGATTCATTTGGAAGAAAACATTCATGTTATTTGTGTTTCTTCTCTCTTGGTCCCTTGGTCTCTCAGAAGATCGAAGAATCGATGGGGATTGTATTGAGATAACAATAGTTGAATTTTCGGGGCTTTGAAATACCTCCTTTCTGAATTCTTTCTTTCTCTTCTATCTTCTTGTTTTGCCTCTTTACTATTTTGACCATCTTGGTGATTTCTTATAGCATTTACGAGAAGTCATAAATTTCCTGACACTGTGAGATTGAGGCTTATTCCAGATTACTTGGAAAATTATGAAGGAAAATTTTAGAGAAGTTTCCAGTTGGATGATTCTTCTGACTCATGCCATGATCTTTCTGTGTGGGTTCATCTTTTTCGTTATTTCTTTTTCTCTATCCGGGAGAATTCTAAAAACTTGAAATGTTCATCGTGAAGAGTTGAGCAGCAGCAACATGATCAAGTAGACATTAAACACTGTCCGACAAATCGAAAACTCCTAAGAACTACTTGGTCTCTTTCATCATCTTCTTGTCTGTTATTCTGACACACACGCATACACTCTTGCAACACCTTAAAGATATTTTTTATATACCTTTCTCTTGAGAATACTTGGCATAGAACAGCCCAGAGAATAACGCTTTCGATATACTGGAATCATAATCTCAAAATACTCGCGAGGTTGAGACTCTTGAGAAATTCCATTGGATCAAACTTAA
>NW_026604955.1:0-1000 GCF_024763615.1 Phlebotomus papatasi
TACCCAAGTAGCAAAATCTTTTTTTTTTTTTAATTTTTTTTAACTCTGTTTTTACATCGACCTAAAACACAAAATCCTTTCTCCTAAGACCTGTCCTTGACAAATTTTTTTTTTAGCCCCAATAGATTTTTTCACGAAGCTTTTTTTATTTACCCAAGTATCATAATCTTTTTTAAATTTTTGTAACCCTGTTTTTACATCGACCTAAAACACAAAATCCTTTCCCCCTAAAACCTGTCCTTGACAAATTTTTTTTAGCCCCAATAGATTTTTTCACGAAGCTTTATTTACCCAAGTATCATAATTTTTTTTAAAATTTTTTTAACCCTGTTTTTACATCGACCTAAAACACAAAATCCTTTCCCCCTAAAACTTGTCCTTGACAAATTTGTTTTTAGGCGCAATAGATTTTTTCACGAAGCTTTATTTACCCAAGTATCATAATTTTTTTTAATTTTTTTTAACCCTGTTTTTACATCGACCTAAAGCACAAAATCCTTTCCCCCTAAAATCTGTCCTTGACAAATTTTTTTTAGGCTCAATAGATTTTTTCACGAAGCCTTTTTCATTTACCCAAGTATAATCTTTTTTTTTAATTTTTTTAACCCTGTTTTACATTGACCTAAAACACAAAATCCTTTCCCCCTAAAACCTGTCCTTGACAAATTTTTTTTTAGCCCCAATAGATTTTTCACGAAGCCTCTTTCATTTACCCAAACATCAGAATCTTTTTTTAAATTATTTTTAAACCTGTTTTTACATCGACCTGAAATACAAAATCCTTTCCCCCTAAAATCTGTCCTTGACAAATTTTTTTTAGCCCCAATAGATTTTTCACGAAGCCTTTTTCAGTTACCCAAGCATCAGAATCTTTTTTTAATTTTTTTTAACCCTGTTTTTACATCGACATAAAACACAAAATCCTTTCCCCCTAAAACCTGTCCTTGACAAATTTGTTTTTAGCCCCAATAGATTTTTCACGAAGCCTCTTTCATTTACC
>NW_026604956.1:0-1000 GCF_024763615.1 Phlebotomus papatasi
TCAGTCGAGCAGATAATCTGCCAATCAACCGATTAGCCGATCAGAGGATCAGACAATTAGAGCAATTAGACGATCAGCTGATCAGTCATTATAAGAAAGTTTTCGTATAATTGTCTAAATGTATCGAAATCATTAAAATCGGTGCAGAAATGGATTAAATAACTAAATTTCTTTAAAAACAATATCTAAATGGTCATTTAAAGATTTGAGGTTTATTCAGAGAGACCGGGGCAAAATTAACCAGCTAAAGAATTTTTTCTATCCCTATAATTTGTAAAAAAAACTTGTATAAATTAGACTGATATATATTTCAATTAAAAGGAAAGAACTTATTTACACTGAACAATTATAAGTTTTCTAAATATTATTTCTAAAAAATAACAATAACACCCGACTATTTTTAGCACTAGCTAATCTGCCCCAGCCTCCCCTATGGGTTTTCAATAAGCTCAATTTCATTACGATTAGACTAAAATTAGTTTTCTGATCGATTTTTTAAGACTACTCTTACTCTTTGGCATTCGAAAACCGTTTCTTTTGGGATAAACCTTCCAAATATCGTTCAAGAAATTTTCGATTTAGGAAATCGTCTGTACAGCTGTAGAAATGTCAAATTTCTGTCGAAAATTTAATTTTGGAAGAAAACTAAACCCAATATGTAGAGGCTTTAAGGCAAAAATTAATAAAACTAAATTCAAATAAACGCCTACTAGGAAAAATTGAATTTAGATTTAAGAATTAAATTAATCTTTATTAAGAAAATTTAGGTTTCATGAAATTTTCGAGTCCGACGAACGTGCCGAATTCATACCAAGTCAAATATTTTATCAGCATTGCAACAAACAAAACATTTAGATCAGTATATTTGGTTTGATCCAATTTATTCAAAAGTTTTATACCCCTTCTCTCAGTTCTGTCCGCATATGATAATTTCACTTGCACTCCAAATTCAAATCTAAATTAATGGCTTTGGCATATCTTTCAGATCGGTAAAATTTCG
>NW_026604957.1:0-90267 GCF_024763615.1 Phlebotomus papatasi
GATTTTGTAGTGTGGATATTACATCCTCTTTCTTGATACTGGTTAGTTCACAGATTTCGCTAAAAGAAAATTTAAAAAAAAAATGGTAAAGAATTGAGCTGTTCGAAAATTTTCCTGTTAAATAAATCTCTTTCT
The DNA here is from genome assembly GCF_024763615.1 of Phlebotomus papatasi. Taxonomy (NCBI): domain Eukaryota; kingdom Metazoa; phylum Arthropoda; class Insecta; order Diptera; family Psychodidae; genus Phlebotomus; species Phlebotomus papatasi. Next base: position 136 of record NW_026604957.1, read on the forward strand.
TACTTGATTGTAATTTGCGGTTTTTCTAATTCTCCGGTGGGCTTCTGGGCCAGTAGAATTTCCAAAATTGTCTGTGCCCAGTAACTCCGATAGGACAGAAGTCCGAGGTCTGACAGTGGCTTCTCAGGTGATCCTGTCTTACCCTCAAATTTGGACAATTCATAACTAAACTCAATAAGTAACTTCCCATATCCTTTCCGTTGAAACGGTGGCATCGTGAGTATACATGCAACATTGTAATCCTCTGTACTTTCCTTCTCCTTGGAAAAGTATCCAACTATATGGAAGCCCCGTGAGTCAAATTCAGTCATCACATAGAAGAGGAACGGATCAGTGTCATAGTAGAGAGTCTTGTGGTCGAGAAAGAGTTTAGCCAGAAGACACAAATTCTGGGCATATACTTTGTTCTTTCGTCCGTCAATTTCAAAAAATGAAATTGTACCCTTGCGATAGATCTCATTGCCGGGCGGGTGCTTGAGATTGCATTTGTTGATGTGCCTCTCTAAACACTTTTTGCTCTTCCGATACTTTAGACAGAATTCACAGATGTAGATGCAGGACATCTGACACAATTCCTGGGGATATGGTGCAAAATACCATGGTTTTATCCGATGTATACCCAACTCAATCATCTCTACATTCTTCATTCTTGTCACCACATCATCATGGTGTGCCACTAAACTGCCAGATTGTCGGGGTGTTTGTTGCTGTGAGCCCTCTTGGGAGTTCTCTTCTACATCCACGGATGGGGTTGTCTGCAACGGAATGTTTAACTGCGCAACAGTGCTCAGCTAAAACATGCACATAGCTAAAGTTTCATAAAATCCTCAAAGAAATACCCCTTTCCGGATATACAGAACAAAAAGAAAATTTCCCGCCCAAAAATTCTTCCAACAAAAAAGTGCAAAACCTCGTTTTAGCTTACAGAAGCTGTGATTCTTTCATTGGAAATTCAAATTGATTAACCCTTAAACGACGAGACACTTTTTACTGACTGAAAATCAACAATAAAAATTAAACTGGGAAACATAATCAATGATAAGTCTTACATCTAACCTTGGAAAGTCTAACAGTCTGATTCGGTGTATTTTGTGCTTCTATGGACGATAGGGACAAAAATAGCCCAAAAATTTAAGTAATTTTTCTGGCAATACCAATGAATAATATTTTTCGCTTTAATGAAAAATATTACTTATGAGTATTGTAGTTTTTATTGCCAGAAGGGTTTTGTTTAAAAATATTAGAAGTATAAAAAAAATCATTTATGAATTTTAGAATTTAAAAATTCACCATTTTTGAGTTTAAATATTTACTACATAGCAAATATAGCTAGAGACTTGCAAAAAAATCCTAGATTCCTTCAACCTTCTACTTTACAATTATGTACAGACATAAGAAAAAAATAACTTTGGGTAGTCAGGAAAAATTGTTTTCTTTACGGTTCACCGGTGTTCCAATCGTCCTTAAAGGGTTAAAGTCTTGACTCTTCATCATGCCAACCTTACTTATTCAAAAGTTTAGGTCCTCAACAAGAAATTAATGGTCGTAAAGGTTTTTTTATAATCTAAAGCTGTTAAGTAAAAAAAAACTTATAAAAGTTCACATGGCTCCGGGAAAATCTCAATCAAGCAAGGGCGTAGCGAGAAAGAAGGGATGTCGTTGCCCCCAACTACTCGGTAAATGAAGGCTTTCAGGCTTCGCACACACTAATGACCTATCTACTTATAAAGCAATATAAATTTTAATAGTCTTATGTTGCACATTTCCTGAAAAAATAGGTCACATTCATTAAAGAAATATAGGAAAAATATGAAGTGTTCGAAGCCAGAAGGTATCTGAAGCTTGAAAGCCTTCCCCTAAATACTAAAAATTATTCAAGAACACTAAGATATATCTCAATTTAAGGGTTTTTTAACCGAAGAAAGCGCCTTTACTGGCTTAGTCTTTTGTTGAATTTCAGAGCTTTTCGAAAAGTTCAAAATCATTCAATTGGAATTAAAATAAATTGGTGGTCATTTTTCTAAAGTAACGTTGCACATATCGAATACTAAAAACTTCGAAATTGTTTTGAACTTCCAAAAATAGTTTTTTAAGAGAACTTTGAGGAAGTTTGTGATCAATTGTTCACAAAAAAATAACTGCAATGTTGCCTTAGAAGAGCTTTTAGAGAATCTCTGAAACTTGCCATATCGTCAAAAATAATCAAATCATAATCAATTTAGAAAGAAAATTAACAAAAGACTTCTCATCAATTTCCCGGCATTTTCTTTAAGAAAGTCTTCTTGATCTCTTTAAAACTTTAAGGACGAGAGGGTCAAAAATTGAGAGGCAGAAAAAAAAAACACTTTTTCTGACTTCTTAGAGCACATATAAGATTAGTTTGGAAGGCCGCAGGAAAAAAATTCTTTAACTTAATGGGTTAACTCTTTAAGGACGAGTGGAACACCGGTGTCCCATAAAGAAAATAATTTTTCCTGACTACCCAAAGTTATTTTTTTCTTATGTCTGTACATAATTGTAAAGTAGAAGGTTGAAGTTATCTAGAATATTTTTTGCAAGTCTCTAGCTATATATGCTATGTAGTAAATATTTAAGCTAAAAAATGGCGAATTTTTAAATTCTCAAATTCATAAATGATTTCATTTATTTTTTATACTTCCAATTTTTTTAAGCAAAGCCCTTTGGCAATAAAATCTACAATATTCATACGTAATATTTTTCATTAAAGCGAAAAATATTAATCATTGGTATTGTTAGAAAAATACTTAAATTTTTGAGCTATTTTTGTCCCTATCGTCCATAGAAGCACAAAATACACCGAATCAGACTCTGTTGGACTTTCCAAGGTTAGATGTAAGACTTATCATTATGTTTCTCAGTTTAATTTTTATTGTTGATTTTCAGTTCGTAAAAAGTGTCTCGTCTTTAAAGGGTTAAGGAAACTATCAGCTTACGATATTCCCAAGATTCATTAAGATTAGCTTTTGAATTGGGTTTTAAAACACATTGAGGAACTTTGGTTTATCGGAATTTTAGGTGGAAATATTCTCGTCTTTATCAAATAATTTAAATTTTATAATGTTTCGGTAAATTCTAAATGAAAGTTCAAGCTACTTTTGATAATCCTTTTTGTTAAATAAAATAAAAGAATTTAACAGCCCAGCGAGCAGCAAATGCTAACCGATTTCAATTCAGCTGAAAACATTTACAGTAGACTCTCACTCAATCGGCTCTTTTTCAATCGGGCGAAAAATTTTGTTGACAATTTTTACGTTTAATTATGAAGCTGATTCGCTCAAATTCACTGTAGTTCTTTCTATTTTATCGTGATTCTTTATAATTGAGTGTTTTTTGTGGAATTTACAAAGGCTTTGACGCTCAAATCTATCGATAAACCGGATGACATTTTGCCCCATACGCCCGATTGAGAGAGAGTCTACTGTATGGCGATTTTTAAGTTAAGTCTAAAGCCTCTTTAATCTAAGAATATTTTTTAGGGTATTATTTTCAAGCTAAAAACGCAATTCCCTCCAAAAAGAGCTGTTAAGATCAATCAGAACGAGGGTTTTGTACCTTTTTTCTCAATTCGTAAAATCCTAAATTAGTTTTTGTATGTGTTTTTAAGAGATTTTTCTTTGCGTTAAAAGCTTTTTTTTAGTTTAGTTTAGGGAATAATCCTTTCAAAATCGGTGGCAGCCAAAATCCCGAATGTTCAAAATCCTAAAAGGGATGAAATTATATGGGGGAAAATGTTTAGAATAATTTCTCAAGACACAGAAGATTTTCTTTTGCCTCCAGCAAGCGCGGGTGCAATCGTGGGAGTAGCTATGACACATTTAAGATTTCTGGATTTTGGCGATTTTGGCTTTCGGGATTTTGACCGGGACCCTTTCAAAATATATTCACCTCAAATACAGACTTTGGATTACAGGGACCTCATTACCTAATTTTCTTCCTAATGAGTTATAAAATAAAAATATTGCTTGAGGTTAAGAATGTATTTAAAAGAAAATTATTCAAAGCATTTGAATATGTTATTGAATTAGGACGCATTCTGTTAAGACTCGAGATATGTGACTCGAAAGAAGAAACGTTTTTAAAAAGTGTTCCAAGGCTTAGCTAGATAGTTTAGGTTTTGAAGTGCTTCTACTTTATAATTATTTACAATAATTATTGAAATTTTAATAATTCGAATAAGCCAAAAACAAAATGTTTTCTACTTGGATACCCAGAATCCCAAAAGAGACGAAAGGGTAAATGAATTAAAAAATAAAATACTTTGTAAATTTTAAATTACTAGAATCAGGTGAAATATTTCTGTCAAATCGAACTTCAAAACAAGTAATAATTAATAATAAATTACGAAAACAACTCGAGCCATCATTTTATCATTTTTTGATCACTAAATTTTCACAGGAGCTCAAATCCGAAATAAAATATTTTCGAAAATTTAAAACCGGACTGATGAAATGTAGCAGAGAGTGACCAAAAATGGACCTCTCTTGATTTTTATTCCTTTATTCTTAACGACGTTTCGAGGATAAATGTTCTCTTCATCAGGTTTACAATTAGAGAAAAAATCACGTACGGGTGGGAAAATTTGCTCCTGCACTTCACTTGGACTTTTTCACAATTTCGCACTGATATGTTTACCATCCAAAAGGCTGACACAGGTAGTTTTCTCTAATTCGAAACCTGATGAAGAGGACATGTATCCTCGAAACGCCACGAAGAATTAAAGATTAAAACTCAAGAGAAGTCTATTTTTCCGTCCACTATCTATAAAAAAAAAGATTCTCAAAAAATTGAATCTTTGCATATGAGCACGATTGGAGACAGTACATTGAACTGCAATATCTCAGTCGTAATGATGAAAGAATCACAGCCAAAATAAAAAGCAAACCTTCCGGAAAGACACCCCAACTCTTTACCTTTCGCTTTCTGTTCATCTTTTTCTGTAGTGCTGCCGCTAGAACAGCACTTCCGTTGACGAGCTCACTGGAGGGTGTGACTGGACTCACGGGTCTCGAAGTATTTCCCGTGGTGGGAACTGTGGGTTGTTTTTTGGGTGTTGTAACACCAGTATTTTGTCCTGTGGTTGAGCCATCTTTTCTGGGAAATTGTACTTTTCTCGTGTCCATAAAATCCTCACTAACCCATTCATCGAGTCTCTTATTAACTGCCAAGAGAGAGAGAGTGGTTGTCAACAAAAATGTTTACAAAACAATATCACCCGGCTTTCCCACTTACAGTCTACATAATGTACATAGAAGAGTTTCTGTTGCTGTCCCATAATGTCCTTAACACTAATTATTTCAGCCAGTGGCCAATCATTTGTCCCATTCATCCGGACTGGGAGTCTACATCCTTCCGTGAGCGATGCCTGGGGAGCACCAAAGCATAATTGTTTGGTTATGTTTACATTCTGTATTACCCTTTCAAATTTAGTGAATTTGTGTTCACCCCCGTGAAAATTTCCACAAATACTTACTGTAGACTCACAAATGGATGATGCATCTTCATCAATATCCATTATTTGCATTGGTTTTCACGGGTTTTTCACCAATTTTGGAGAGAAACAAAAATCTTGTTTTGATGTTTTATAGCTGTCAACTAAGTACCAAAAATTTCCGCTAGAGCTATCGCCCGGGATGAATTTTGCAGTCGCGGTGGAGATCGGGCGGGTTTGCTTTTACGAATGACCTGGACCAATCAGCAAGCACCACATGACATGTCATTGGTCGGTCAGTGTCAAGACGGTTGTATTTTTGGTCAGAAATTTCGTCATGTCGCTGCGTCTTCAATATTCTCTCAAAATTCAATGAAATACTTTTGTGAAACGGGTTCAGTAATACAGTAAATAACTTATAGAAAGTTGAAGTGTTATTTTGTGAGAAATCATGGCAATCGGAATGGTAGATATGGTGCAATTTGCCCAAGATAAAAAGTTCACAGCATTCTTGCTACTTCTTTTCCTGGATCTCTTTATGGATGGTAAGATCATGCCCTCTGTCCTCACACTGATTAGAGCTTTTAGCTTTATTGAAATGACTATTTAATTAGGTGCCGAGTCAGCAACTCAGGCAGAAATTGAGAGACACATCGAGATGGGAGGACAGTACCTGGCCACAGGCCAGTTATCAGACGCCCTCACACACTTCCACGCAGCTGTTGGTGGGAATCATTGATAACCCTCCTTTTTTTAATTTTCTATTTGATTGCTGGGACAGATATGCCTTCAATTTGGTGTAATTAATATTTCAGAGGGGGATCCGTCAAACTACCTGACACTTTTTAAGCGAGGAACGGTTTATTTCGCTCTGGGCAAAGCTAGAAACAGTCTCAGTGATTTCTCTCGGGTTCTAGAGCTAAAGCCAGACTTTACGACAGCTCGAGCACAACGTGGAGTAGTACATCTCAAACTGGGAGACTTTGATAAAGCTGAATTGGATTTCCATAAATCGCTAATGGAGGATCCCTACAATGATGATGTCAACTATTTGTACAGTAAAGTTGATCCTGCCCGAGAACAGTGGAATTCCATTGAGAATTTGATTGCTCGTGGTGACCACAGAACTGCAATAGCCTTCCTCACTCAACTCCTGGAAATTTCACCGTGGAGTGCAAAGTTCCGGGAAACCCGTGCAGATTGCTACATCAATGAGAATGATGTTCTATCTGCAGTTTCTGATCTCAGATCTGTCAATCGTTTGTCCCAGGACAGCACAGGCGGGTCAGTATCATCCTAAATGTATTTTTTTTTCTCTTCAGCATTATTTGCACTGAATTATAATGGGATTTTATGAAAATTCCATTCTGCAGATACTTTCGTCTGGCTGAGCTACTGTACAATCTGGGACATACAGCAGATGCCTTAAAGGAGATCCGTGAGTGTCTCAAGTTGGATCCCGAACATAAAGACTGCTTCCCCTTCTACAAGAAGCTCAAGAAGGTGGAAAAGGCCCTTTCTGATGCCCAATCATATCTGGATGAGCGACAGTACGAGGGATGCGTGGAGTCAGCGGAGAAGGTGTTGAAGTTGGAATCAGATATTCCAATGGTGATCTTCAGTGCAAAGCAATTGCTCTGTTCGTGCCACGTCAAGGATGAACAGTTCACGCAAGCAGTGACAAGATGTCGAGAAGCTCTGGACATTCAGAAGGATCCCAGTGTTCTCTGTGATCGTGCTGAGGCCTACATCGGCACGGAGATGTACGATGATGGTGAGTCAATCAAATATTTATTCTAAAATTTTTATGTGTTTCTCAAATTGGTGAAAGAAATGGAATTCAAAAGACGGATAAACACAAATTCAGTTTTCTCGGTGAAAAATGTTCCCGGCATTTAGGTCGTTAGGGGAGAATAGGGCAGTACGGTCATGCATAATTTTCGAAAATATAAAATATTGAGATAATAAATTAATTTATAAGAAATATGCTTAGGGTAAGTGTGCCAAATTCCGGCCAGCTTGCAATTCCGGCCACCTTTTTTGTTCCTCGAATGTCCATGAATTTTTATTTTATACATACCGTAGAGATTGTACAATGCAAAAGAATAACAAAAAATGTAGCTTCGACAAACGAGATGACGTTAAAAAGATATTAGAAGAATTCCCGAAGGGCAAGGAACTATGAGAATGAAGGTGGCCGAAATAGGGCACCAAAGCTATGTCTACATTTTTATTAATTTTAAAATATATTAAGAATGATTTTAAAGTAAATAAAGACGATAAACTGTCTACAAGGTTCTAAGCAACACATCTTAAGTAGAAGGAATGAAAAAATCAATCTCTATTAAAGATATTACATTTCAAACTTGAGACTTTGGCGCTTGCATGCAACTATGCCGAAACTTGGCACACTTACCCTATTCAAGGGAAACTAGTTAGACTTTGTTGCCATAAGCATTTCGCAAATCAGAACCATCAGAACATTATTATTATTAATTGTGTCGAGGCCTAAAATTAAGGTTATCTTGTCCAAAAACGGGCCACGTCAATGGCAAACGGACTTGCCAATATCAAATCTCTGGTTCGGTATGAGGCATGGGACAACGGACAATAACACAATTGGGAGGGGGGGGGGTAGTTTCAGGACATTGATTTAATAAGACATTTATTTTTAATGGTTTTTAAAAAGTTGTAATAAAAGATTAGAACATTAAAGAATGAAACAGCAAAACTGTCTTCATGCAAGGGAAATTTTAAATTAAAGCATGAAAGAAATCGAGATAAAAGATTTTGATTAAAATAGACAACATGGAGCACCATAATAATTCATTGATCAAAATCTAAATTCACATTATTCCTCTAACATAGTTATCATGAACAACAATCTCAAGATTTACCAAAAAAAATCGTATAAAACGGGATTGCAGTCAGGCTAGATTATTGAGTTTGCAACAGATCAATAAACTGCTGACCTTATAAGAGTTAACTTAAGGAAATAGTCAAAGATAATTTTTTTTTATTAAAATTTGCTCTTTTTGCTCATTACTGTTAATTAATTCTTAAATTTCTTTTGTTTTTGTATTTTTTTTCTCTTTTGTTTTTTTCCCTCTTCTTTTTTTTTCTTTTATTTATTTTCACAATTGTAAAAGAGATGTCCCTATTATTGTGAATACATAGTAATAATTAATAATAATAGTTATTATTAAAGCTAAAAGTTTTAACATTTTTGTTTTATTTTTGTGATTAAAATTCGATTGATAGTGTAGGCCGTAATCTAGTTATCCAATTTCACTGTGTTTGGATGACAAATGCTCATTCGAATATTTAAAATTAAATGCAAACTATGATTTTAGAGATAATGTATTTCTGCGCAATTGATATCTAAAATTCGAATTTCGAATTGCTGCCGGGAAAGAATTTTTATTCACTTATATTCTTCAATGACGTGGAAAAAGCTAGTGATAAGCCTAGATCAGCTTATTGTAGGTGAGATTCTTAATGTGATCCAACTCGAAATGCATGCAAATTCAATTTAGAGCTGAGATTGGGGGACGCCATTCAGTTATATTGAATCAAATTCGTGAAATTATACAAATTTTTTATTTAAACCAAAATATCAAGGATTTGGATGGACTGACAGAAAAGTGATATATGGGTGTAATGTAGACCAGAATGTTCTCTATAATTTTGCCGTAGAATATGATCTCATCGATTAATCAGAAGCCGAGATAATCGAGGTTGTTTGTTTCTCATCTCGTTTATTCGACCAGAGCGCCCCAAGTGTTTATTTGATGAACTTCGACTATATCAAAGAATTGTTGTATTTTGTGAGGCTTTCCATTTAAAACCCTATTTTAAGTGTCTTGATCTTGGTCGAGTAGAAGCAGTCAAATTGACATCTGAGGGGTTTTTCAAAGCGTTATTATGGGAAAAATGATTTTTTTCGCACTGAAACGACAAAATCGAACAGATGACATTGTCTGAACAAAAAATTATGTTTGGACGAAATATAGATATAAAATATCCTTTACAATTATGCCGAAGTAATCATCAAAATTGGTTAAGCACGTATAGAGATAATTGAGGTTATGTGTTATGAAAATGGTTTTCCCGACTGTGGCGCCTCTAGCGTTGGTCCTACGAAGTTTAAATGCTCTAGAAAGTTGAAGTGCTTTGCGATTCCTTTAATACGCGCGCTAACACTTCAAAATCGGCCTAATCGAACCGGAGATAGGGGGAGGTGGGGCTACTTTGAGCTGTGGGGCTAGATACGACTTTTCTGCCTATTTCTAAATTAATCTGGGCCTTACAATTATTTTATTTAAATCCACAACTATTTTGTGCAGGAGTCTATCAACATTTCACTTTTCCATACGTTTTTGCATAGAGGCACTGAAGACTAAAGAGAATTGACTTATCAGTCTGATATACCTATTTCGGAATCGTACATTAACAACTATACAAAAATATATATTTTAAAATGTTCGCCGAAATAATAGAGTTTAAATTTTGACGCTATCGCAGCGCCACTTGTGGTGACCTTTTGAACCTTTATGTGAAAGGGCTCATCGAGACGAAACCAAAAACCCAGTCAAAATGTTAAATTAGAACCGGAGATAGAGGCCGGTCAATTTTCGATCTTTGACCCCTTATAGCTCGGGTCAGGGGTTATGGATCGACTTAAGTATTTTTTTGTTTGATAGGTATAATCAACGGCTACAACATACTAAAATTTCAGCCCGATACATAAAGGAATTTCTGAGTTATTTAACTTAGAAAATTGAAAAATCTTCTTTTTAAAAATAACGCCTCTAGCGGTAGTTTTATGAACTTGTGATGTTAGAAGGGGAAGTGGCATTTCACGAGAGCTTTCCAAAAAGCCCTCACGTTTTAAATTCTGATAATTAGAACCGGAGTCATGGCCATTTTAACTCTTTCGTCTCTTTTGGGACTCTAGTACCCAAAGAAGCATATGAATATTCTATGAAAAACAATGTTTTTTAATTATTCAGAAGTGATTCTTGTGGATGATTACAAACTATAAGGATGTCCAAATGTGAGATATTTTTTGTAGGACCTCAATTAATTCCTGAGCTTAGATATTTTTGATTAAAAATTGTGAAATTGGCTTGCAGCATATCGTCGGTAGCCTCAGCAACTGTGCTAAGTGCATCTGTTTTGTGTCTGCATTCATTGCAAACGCCGCGCAGCGATGCGTTGCTTACAACGAATGCTGACACAAAGCAAATGCAGTTAGCACAGTTGCTGAGGCAATCGACGATATGCTGCGGTCCGGAAAGAGTTAAGAGTTTTTTTTTTTTTGAACCCTTACAGCTCTTTTAACCCTTTAAGGACGAGAGGGTCAAAAAATGGGGGTCGGAAAAAAAATTTCTGGCTTTTTAATGCAAGATACAACTTTAGATGATCGTAGGAAAAATTTCATTTTTGGGTCACCGGTGACCCAATTGTCCTTAAAGGGTTAACCCATTCCTTATCATGGTCTTATACAGGGGAGTGAGACTAGCTCTGAAAAATGCGAGCGATTTTAGTGTACATTTTTTTCCTGTTTTCGTGCACATTTCACAAGATATCTCCAAAACTACGTAGGTTACCAATTTATGGTTTTCGGTTGCCTGTTCGTTAATAAATTGCCTTAGTAATTGTATTAGTAGTTTTTGATAATTCATTCTACAATGACAGAAAACAGTTAATAAACTCAAAAGTTTTTTCGACACGCTAGAAACATATGGGAAATATAGGAAATGTCAGTATAATACATCATACGCAAATTGAATGATTTTAAATGATTTATTCCTGGGCAATTTTTATCCGAATTGCTGTCGGGAATAGATTTTAATAGTAACTTTAGTTCTTCATTTTTTTGAGAAAAATACTTAGTCCGACAGAGATGGGAATACATTTTGTTATTGTTTTCTTACTTCGCGGAAGCTCATGCAAGTTTTTTTTCTCAAAATAGCGAACGGAAAATTTGACATCCCGTCGACTTTGTTAAAATTGGCCTCTTTTCTCTTTCCTGATTTGAATTCTAGTTACCAATTTGTTTTCTTAGATAGTTACTCTATCTAAATCTAAAGCAATAGAGTTTGTAATTAATTAATGTACAGAATTTAAATTCAGTGACCGTTAAGACATGTGTTTGACAGGGGCTCCCCGTGCCCCCAAATGAGATTTTTTTTTCCTTTCAAAAAATTCATCTATTAATCTGTAGAAATCTAATCCCAAAATATGAACATTCTATCTCAAATATTTCTGGTACATTGACTGAATGGGTTAATGTAAAAATTTTAATATAAGAATTTTCATTATTATTTTTTATTAAAAAAAGAAATATGCTAAATAATTATTATATATAATTGTATTTGTACAAAATGGCCATAAGGCCCGTGTACAATAAAGAAATTAATTAATTAATTATAATACAGTGATATTTCTTCTCCACCAGTTTTTTTTCGTAAATTTCTATATCTGTTAGCTTAACTTAGAATTAATTGTCATAAAATTATAATTTAAGAATGATTAGGGTAAGTGTGCCAAATTTCGGCATAGTTGCATGCAATCGTCAAAGTCTAAAGTTTGAAATGTAATATTTTAAAATCAAATTGATTTTTTTTAATTCTTTTTTTCTTAAAGAGTGTTTCTTGGAACCTTGTAAAGAGTTTACCGTCTTTATTTACTCTAAAATCATTCTTAATACATTTTAAAATTAATAAAAATATAGACATAGCTTTGGTGCCCTATTTCGGCCACCTCCATTCTCATAGTTCCTTGCCCTTCGGGAATTCTTCCAATATCTTTTTCACGTCATCTCATTTGTCGAAGCTACATTTTTTGTTATTCTTTTGCATTGCATAATCTCTAGAGTACGTAAAATCTAAAAGTTCATGGAAATTCGAGGAACAAAAAAGGTGGCCGAAATTGCAAGCTGGCCGGAATTTCGCACACTTACCCTACCTTCAAGCAAATCTAAAACAATTAAAATTAAAAATTTGCTTTGCCAGAATTCTTGGAAATAATTAGTAGGATTCAATGGGTTTTGGATTGTTACATCTTGCTAATGAGTTTGTTTAACAAGGGAAATGAAAAAGATTATTTTAATCAATTTGAGTCTTACACGAATGCTGTATATAAATTATCCAATAAGAGAAATTATAATTTTCTTGTAGGTAGAGTGAATTGATTATTGTTTTCTTGTTCTTGCAGCCATCAGGGATTATCAAGCAGCCATTAATATCGATGAACATCTTCAGAGGGCCAAAGAGGGTCTCGAGAGGGCGAAACGCCTGCAGAAGCAATCAGAGAGAAGAGACTACTACAAGATCCTCAATGTAAAACGATCAGCCACAAAGCAAGAGATTGTTAAGGCTTACAGGAAGGCTGCTCAGAAGTGGCATCCGGATAATTTTCAGGGTGATGAGAAGAAGATTGCTGAGAAGAAATTTATTGATATTGCAGCAGCGAAGGAAGTGTTGACGGATCCGGAGAAGAGGCAACAATTTGACAATGGTGAAGATCCACTGGATCCTGAAGGTGGTAATAATCAATATGGTGGCTTCCGGGGTGGAAATCCCTTCCATCATTTCCACCATGGATCACCGTTTCAGTTCAAATTTCACTTCAACTAATCACAAGAGGCCACATTGCTGGAGGGGAGGGGGGGGCGTAGGTGTGTGTGTGTGTGAGTGTGGGTGGTGTCTCCTCTCTCCAATCCACCCAAGACCAACTGTATAATATATTATACTTTGCCTGAGGAAATCCCACACTCAAGCTTAAATTATTTTTCTTTTTGGATTTTCAAGCATAACAAGAGAAAAAAAAAGTAATATCAAGTCAGGATTTTAAGTGTCTGTGCTGAGCAAAAGAGTATGACTGTGAGGAATGAGTGTGAATCTTGGATAATCTATGTACATAAAAAAAAAAATAAATAATAAAATTTGTTAAGTAACGCAAATTTATTTTTTGTTTAGTTTACGAGGGTAAATTCACAAGAGAACATTTAGTAAATATTATGAGGAAAAAAAAAATACTTCAAAGCTCTCGAAAAAAAAGGAACTAGAATGGAGGGAACATATTAAAAGAATCTCAGCTATTTGAGTAATGTTGAATGATGATTTACTTCCTGGTCAGGGAATAGGCAATGGTGCCAGAATCATTTGAGTTCACCTCAAGTTTGATCTTCTTGTACTTGGCAGCTAGTTTCATGGCTGCTGGAACGTGCTCATTGCACTCGAGACCGTAAACGGTTTTGGATTTATCCTTGCCACACATGAAAGTCTTCAGAATGTGATCGAAGGTGGCCACAAACATGGAATGATTGTTCTCAACACCGTCGTCACCTTTGTCCACTGCACGGCACACAGTTTTTCCTATAGCATCCATGTCGCAAGCTTTGTGGAAAATCTGGAAGAGCTTCTTATATTCATCCAGAACTTCTGGAGCGTTACCAATGCACTCTTCGGCCTTGGTGAGAAATACAAAAGACTCTTGGATATCATTGAGCATACGATTGGCTCGAGCTGCATGCAGATAGATCTTGCCCATGAGAACATTCGAAACAGAAACAGCTTCACTCATCAGCAAATTCACAGCATTGATTAGCATCAGATAGGCAAATTCTGCCTGTTCCAACTTGTTGTACGTCATTCCAGCGTAGAGGTACATTTTAAGGAGCAGCTCCAGTCGCTTATTATTGTCAGTTTCGGTCTGCACGAGGACATTCCTCAGAAGGCTCACGACTTCCGTGTACATATCGGCAGCCACTCGATAAAACTGTGCAGTGAAGGCATCTTTGCCCTTGTCACGTAGCTCCTGAACCAGCCTCATGGTCTCAGGGTAGTTGTTGTGAAGCCTCACCCGGTCCTGCTTCACCATTACATCAGCCACTCGAATCACTTCAATTATAAACATTACATTCCTTGTCACCGGTGGATTGCCATTCTTCTGCTCACTCATGATAAATTCTGCTTTCTCCTGATTTCGCATCGATCGTACGGCCTTCTCAAAGCCCAGCAGAAGCCCACAATTGCTCCCCAGGACAAAAGTATACGGCTTCTGTGCAATGTACGTTGAATCACACAGTTCAATTTTATCGCTATCCAGCATTTGACCGTACTTGACGTACTGAATTGTAATCTCAGGTTTATCCTTAGTGACACTCCCAAAGCCCTCACTAATAACTTTCTTGCAGATTCCGCCCCCAATATTCTCCATTTCCGAACGGATCTCATCAAGAGATTTTTTCGGCTTCATTTCCATGTCCACAATGGACATTGAAAGATGAATTTCAAGGATGGATTTTCTCTGCCACCTTCCTCGCATCTTATCAAGCTTCTCCGGACACAGTGGCTTACCCACTCCGAGCGGAATATTCAAGCCGAACATCGCGTCGAACAAGTGCCTCTCAATAGAATCCATATTTTACAATGTAGAGATCGTTTTTCACACAAAATACCAAAGTTTTCACGCAGACTTTACTGCAATGGCGTCGAACACCTTTTATCGTTTGCGGTACTTTTTCCCTCATTATAGGATAGAAAAATAAATTTAGTCTTCTCCAAATCAATTTCATTGACATTTTTGATAGTGTTTCTCCACTGAGATTTATCAACCCTACTACAGTTAAGAAGCTTCCATGTGTATACACAGTCAATAGATTCATATTAGGTGAGATTCTTAACAATCTCACCTACTATAATCCTAACAAAATCTCATGTCCTCCGATTGGCCCTAAACTTTGCCAGAATGTGTTTTGACACTTCCTGATCACGAATATATGGATGGCTAAAAACCGTTCCCGTCCGTCCGCCCGTCCGTCCGCCCGTCCGTCCGTCCGTCCGTCCGTCCGTCCGTCCGTCCGGCCGCTCTTTGGAGCTTAATAGCTCCTAAACTAAAAGAGATATCGACTTGCGGTTTTCGGCAAAGGTTATATATCGCATGAAAATTGCAACTTGGTGCATTGACCCCCCACCCCCCACCCCTCCATTCAACATTTTGAATACCCCCCTTTTTTTGTTTTCTTAATGGCTCCGCCCCTATGGCATCGATCGGGCTCAAATTTTAGAATGTTATAGCTGGGCCTTAGGGCTTTCCATCAATACCAAACTTAAGGTCCCCCGACCCCCCTGACCCGAGCTATAAGGGTCCAAAAAAAATTCTTAAAATGGCCATAACTCCGGTTCTAATTGTCAGAATTTAAAAAATGGGGGCTTTTTGGAAAGCTTTCGTGAAATGCCACTTCTCGTTCTAACATCGCAAGTTCGTAAAACCACCGCTAGGGGCGCTGTTATTAAAAAGAAAATTTTTAAATTTTAAAAGTTAAATAACTCAAAAATTCCTTATGCAATCGGGCTGAAATTTTAGTATGTTGTAGCCGTTGATTATACCTATCAAACAAAAAAAAACTTAAGTCGATCCATAACCCCTGACCCGAGCTATAAGGGGTCAAAGTTCGAATATTGTCCGGCCTCTATCTCCGGTTCTAATTAACATAGCGACCTAAATTTTACCTTTTTGGTTTCGTCTCGATGAGCACTTTCAGATGGAAGTTCAAAAAACTCCCCATAGGTGGCGCTGCGATAGCGTCAAAATTCATCGAAATTCAAAATCTTTTTTCTCAAAAATTCCTTTGAGCAAGTTAATGAAATTTTAGTATGTTGTAGTCCAGTCTAGAACGTTTCCAAAATGGTGCGTAAGTGCGCTGTGGTTAAAACAGAACCGGAGATATGAGGGGTCAAAGTTCACGAAATTCAAAAAATCATATCTCCGGTTCTATATGACCGATTTTGATGAATGAGGGCTTAAACGAAAGATCTCACCAAATGCTACAACTTTCTAGAATATTTGAACCTCGTGGGACCAACACCAGGGGCGCCACAGTCGAAAAACCAATTTCAATATCACATAACCTCAATTATCTCGACTGTCGCTGAACCGATTTTGATGATTACTTCAACACAATTTTAGAGGACATTTGTCTCTACATTTCGTACATAAATCATTTTCCGCTCAGACTACGCTATCACTCCGATTTTGCCGTTTAAGTGTGAAAAAATTGATTTTTCCCATAATAACGCTTTGAAATCACTCAGATGCCAATTTGACTGCCTCTACTCCACCAAGACACTTAAAATATGGTTTTAAATGGAAAGTCCCATAAAATACAACAATTCTTTGATATAGTTGAAGTTCAACAAATGACTACTTGGGGCACTCTGGATGAAAAAACAAGTTAAGAAACAAAAAACCTCGCTTATCTTGGCTTCTGAGTAATCGATGAGATCATGTTCTATGGGAAAGTTATAGAGAACATTCTGGTCTACATTTCACCCATATATCACTTTTCTGTCACTCCATCCAAATCCATGATATTTTGGTTTAAATACAAAATTTGTATAATTTCACGAATTTGATTCAAGATAACTGAATGGCGTCCCACAACTTCAGCTCCAAATCGAATTTGCATGCACTCCGAGTTAGCTCACGTTAAGAATCTCACCTACATAAGCCGGTTAGGATTATCTGTCCCTTTCTCTTTGTTGTTTTTCTAATTATGATTTTTAAAATGACATCAATACATGCGTCCGAAATCCAAGTTCCTGGACTCATAGTCACGTAGTCATGAGAATACAAGATGTAGTCTCTGAGAAATAACCCCTCAAACCGCGCTATTGCAAATTTGTTAATATTCTTGTCAATTTTTTTTAATGATATTGAACCAAAATGTTGGATTCATCCTATCATTTTCTGATTGCATTATCTGGTTTTGCTTGTCGAAGGTGCAAGCTGCTTTCTTATTAATTTGAATCGTATTGTTTTTATCATTATCTTTAGAATGATCAATAAAAACCTCCTCTTTAGAAAGAGGACCATTATTTTCATCACCATTAGCATCAAAAGCGATATTATTTTCATCGAGAATAATTGTAATAATCTCAGTTTTATTTTCGATTTTATTTTCATTGATATTGCTAACAATATTATCACTCAATATCTTAGAATCTATTTCATTGCCTTTTTCAGGTTTTTGCAGTTGTTTTTGACTCAATTCAAAATACCCAATAGTGGGCCTGGTTTTCGTACACTTTTAGCCTGGTTTTGACCATTTTTCTTTTATTGGTTTCGTCTTTAACTCCTTTTTTAGAGGTTCAACTTTTATATCACACCTAATTTTTGTTTCAACAGAACTGTTGCATTGCTTCATTATCTCAAACAATCTGCCGATTTTCATGCTTCTCTTCTTTCCGAGAGTACCATTTTTTACTTGCCTAAAGTAATTTTCTATGTGAGAATTCGATAACCTTGTACAAAATACAAGTGTGGACCAAAGAGGTACATATGACATGTACTGTTTTATATAAAAAACTAAGAAGTCTTCACAATATTATGAATTTTCAACAATTTCGTCATCATTTTGATGTAGTTCCTCTTTTACTTTGAGATAAATGTCATGAAAAATAATGTAAAAATTACTATCATACTCGAAGGCAGGACACCAATGTCCCTTCCGGAAGCGTCAGTGGAGATGGATTCAATCCAGAGTAAAAATACTCAGTTTCCCAAAGCTTTCGGCGTACTGCACGCCTTCCTCAGTGGCTACAGAGGGGATTTTTATTACATAAAATACATGTACAAAAAATGGGAAAAAACAAGGTGAGTAAATCTTTACACACTTACTGACTGAAAAACAATTTGTTCTCTGGATTTCGTTGAGAAAATAAATGTTACACCAATTGGTCGGAGGGGAGAAAGCTGACCACTACAAATTAATTTGAAAGAAAATGGAGCAATTAATCAAGAAATTTAACTAGCAAAAAACTAAAAATTTGAAAATTAGAAAAAAATAAAAGTACCATGGATCTTTATCACACGAGAGACAAAGAACTACTGGGGAAAAAACAATTAACGGAATTTAACATTTAACGACTTTTCAATTTAAAAAACCTGGAAAGCCTATTGGGAGATGAGTTGGTCTAAGAGTCGGGTTGTTGTGACGCAATTTGTGCATCACAACTCGGTTTTCAAATATTCATGATTGCGCTGGTTCTTTCGTGAAATATCAAGAAGAGACATGATAGATCATGTCTAGCGCCGCGAGAGTTTTCTATCCAATTATCCTTACGAAATTTATAGCCGAAAGTAACACCCTAAACTTAAAGTCATTAGACAGCCATTAGGCAGGTGTTAGTAAGATCACGATGGGCGAGATATGAGTGACCAAAAAGAGGGTGCGTTTGTTGGCTTAAGCAAACAAAGGCACCCTCTATTCCTGGAAAACTCGTAAAGTGGGTGATCTATGGTGACAAGCTTTTAAGATTACTTTCTCTTCGAGACGGTCGTAAAATAAGAGCTCGCGCCAAGAAAGCCATAAAAGCCCGAAAAGAAATAGGGACAAAGATAACAAAGATCGAAAAGGTGTGTGGTCCTCGGTCATCTCAATTAAGCATCCCCTTTCTTAAGGATATAGAAAGTGTTGGAGAAAACTCTAGAGATAGCGAAAGTGGATAGTTGGATATTTTGAAAGACACTTAACGATCGTCTCCAGACGATCGTTATCTAGAGGTTCGTCCTGAATCACTACTTGGACACCTTCCCACGGAAAATAATGTCGAATAGAATTAGG
Organism: Phlebotomus papatasi; assembly: GCF_024763615.1. Taxonomy (NCBI): domain Eukaryota; kingdom Metazoa; phylum Arthropoda; class Insecta; order Diptera; family Psychodidae; genus Phlebotomus; species Phlebotomus papatasi. The sequence continues at coordinate 19,221 of NW_026604957.1, forward strand.
GTGCGAGTGGAGGATTTTAGTATAAAAAGAGTAGCTAGATTCAAGAGGTTGGTTCAGTCACTGTGTAAACGTAGCCCATGCCATTGGGCAGAGTAACAATCTTCCTTAATAAAAAAAGGGACAGATAATCCTAACCGGCTTATATAGGTGAGATTCTTAACGTGAGCTAACTCGGAGTGCATGCAAATTCGATTTAGAGCTGAAATTGTGAGTCGCCATTCAGTTATCTTGAATCAAATTCGTGAAATTATACAAATTTTTTATTAAAACCAAAATATCAAGGATTTGGATGGAGTGACAGAAAAGTGATATATGGGTGAAATGTAGACCAGAATGTTCTCTATAATTTTCCTATAGAACTTGATCTCATCGATTACTCAGAAGCCAAGATAAGCGAGGTTTTTTGTTTCTTAACTTGTTTTTTCATCCAGAGTGCCCCAAGTAGTCATTTGTTGAACTTCAACTATATCAAAGAATTGTTGTATTTTGTGGGACTTTCCATTTAAAACCCTATTTTAAGTGTCTTGGTGGAGTAGAGGCAGTCAAATTGGCATCTGAGTGATTTCAAAGCGTTATTATGGGAAAAATCAATTTTTTCACACTTAAACGGCAAAATCTGAGTGATAGCGTAGTCTGAGCGGAAAATGATTTATGTACGAAATACAGAGACAAATGTCCTCTACAATTATGTCGAAGTAATCATCAAAATCGGTTCAGCGACAGTCGAGATAATTGAGGTTATGTGATATTGAAATTGGTTTTTCGACTGTGGCGCCCCTGGTGTTCGTCCCACGAAGTTCAAATATTTTAGAAAGTTGTAGCATTTGGTGAGATCTTTCGTTTAAGCCCTTATTCATCAAAATCGGTCACATAGAACCGGAGATATGATTTTTTGAATTTTGTGAACTTTGACCCCTCATATCTCCGGTTATGTTTTAACCACAGCTCACATTTGCACCATTTTGGAAACGTCCTAGACTGGACTACAACATACTAAAATTTCATTAACTTGCACAATGCCGTTTTTGAGAAAAATTACTTTGAATTTCGATGAATTTTGACGCTATCACAGCGCCACATGTGGTGACTTTTTGAACTTCCATCTGAAAGTGCTCATCGAGACGAAACCAAAAAGGTAAAATTTAGGCCGCTATGTTAATTAGAACCGAAGATAGAGGCCGGTCAATGTTCGAACTTTGACCCCTTATAGCTCGGGTCAGGGGTTATGGATCGACTTAAGTTTTTTTTTGTTTGATAGGTATAATCAACGGCTACAACATACTAAAATTTCAGCACGATTGCATAAGGAATTTTTGAGCTATTTAACTTATAAGATTTTAAAATATTCTTTCTAATAATAGCGCCCCTAGCGGTGGTTTTATGAACTTGAGATGTTAGAAGGAGAAGTGGCATTTCATAAGAGCTTTCCAAAAAGCCCTGATTTTTTAAATTCTGGCAATTAGAACAGGAGTTATGGCCATTTTAAGAATTTTTTTTGGACCCTTATAGCTCGGGTCAGGGGGGTCAGGGGACCTTAAGTTGGGTATTGATGGAAAGCTCTAAGGCCCAGCTATAACATACTAAAGTTTGAGCCCGCTCGATGCCATAGGGGCGGAGCTATTGAGAAAACAAAAAAAGGGGGTCTTCAAAATGTTGAATGGAGGGGTGGGGTGTGGGGGGTCAATGCACCAAGTTGCAATTTTCATACGATATATAACCTTTGCCGAAAACTGCAAGTCGATATCTTTTTTAGTTTAGGAGCTATTAAGCTCCAAAGAGCGGCCGGACGGACGGACGGACGGACGGACGGGCGGACGGACGGACGGGAACGGTTTTTAGCCATCCATATATTCGTGATCAGGAAGTGTCAAAACACATTCTGGCAAAGTTTAGGGCCAATCGGAGGACATGAGATTTTGTTAGGATTATAGTAGGTGAGATTGTTAAGAATCTCACCTAATATAGCAACTCAAAAAAATAGTGTATTGAGGAAACAACATCATCTGGATCCGGAGGCAACAAGGTGGCCTCAATTTGGGTCACCACATTTGGTGTTTTCGCCCGGGATCGAAAATTAATCCTGGAGTGAATCAACGCAGAAATTCAGCAGAGGATCCAGAAGATTGACCAGTCATTGTCTGAAGCCGATCACCATCACCAGGCAAACAACCTGAGGTCGGAATTCACGGGCAGATAGATGTCCAACGAATCTCGAATCCTGAAACTACGAAACCGGGAGGGTGTGTGAGAATACGTCAATTGGGAGAAAAAACGAGAAATCGTGTCAAGAAACTCCAGAGGAGGAGAGATCGTCGATACCCACTAACCCTATTATCAAAAGGAAGCCAGAGAGAAATACTCTCCAACTTTCCCCGCTGAGGAGATAAAAAACAATGTTTCGCACTCCAGTCAAACCTTACATTACGAAAATTGATACAGCAGACAACGATAATCATCGATCTGAATCATCCTCGCAGGAAGAAGATTTCCCAAACGCACTTCAAAGTTCTGAGGAAGAAACTGAGAGAGATCAACAAGATATTCCACAGAAGATAACTTCTATTCTACACCCACAAGATTTCACAATGAAGATGGAGAACGAAATGGTAACTACCCCTCGAAAATCCCACTTGATCAGCTTGGATCAGAGACTAGCCTCACTTACTGAATTAACTTGTAAGTCCATCAAATTATTTTTTACCGTCGCAGATTTAATTTACAATTTATATAAAATTAAGAATGACCCTAAATTAGATGAATATTTTACTTCACTCCTTTTGAGCAAAATAAGTGTTGAAATTTTTGAAAGGATCTGTAACTCTGATGCATTGTCAAATTATAAAAATTTTAAACAATATGTAATGAGTGAAGTGCATAAAAATATTATTGGTGTGGACGAAGCTAGAGAAAATCTTTATACTTGTCAAAAAGAGACAAAAGAGAGTTTTAAAGAATTTGGAAAAAGAATTCAGGAATGTCTTGATTTAATAACAAAAGCGTATGAATCTGAGTTTGGGCAATATCTTGTCCCCGAAAATATTAAGCAATCACTGATTACTATAGCAATTGAATCATTTACCCGTGCGATACCAGATCCAGAAATAAGAGTATTAATTCGCGCCGAAAAACATGAAAATTTAGAAAACGTAATCATTTTAACTGAAAATCGTCTCAGAAAAGCGGGTTATGTGGTAAATGGATCCGAAAGAGATAATATTCCCTATCAAAGATTTTTCTCACATAATACAGAAAACATTGCAAAAAACGAATTTAATGACTTTAATGCCACTTTAAATCTAAATAATACTTATTATGCTCGAAATTTCTCTTCAAATCTGTTTAGGAATCCTAATCAATATAATTTTTATCCAAATGTTATAAGCGGCAACCAGAACAATCAGAAATATTCAATCTTTTCCCCAAAACCTTCCTGTAATAATCAACAATATCCCCTATCAAACTCTAACAAAATGACTCGAAAAAACACTCAGAGAAATTTCTTTCAACAACCATCTAATCTTAATGACAATAACTCTGCCATAAAAATAGGAAATGCCTATATGAATTATGAAAATCCCTGCGGGAAAACCTGGTTGTGGACAAATTCACCAGTAATTTTTGAAGACGATTATTTTCATTCATCATTAAATCAAATTAATAAAAATATTCCTTTAAATATGTGCCCTTGTCAGCTGGGAACATATTATTAATATTAAAGAGCAAAAGAACGACTCAAAAACTAAAAAAAAACATTAATAAAAAAAACGAGCATAAATTTAATGAAAAATGTGAAAATGGCATCAGTTTTATCAATTTTTATTACACGGATACATAAAACGAATTAACTCCAAATTTATTAAATTCTATGAATCTCATTTGTCCATCCGTATTAAAAACAAATTCTCTAAATAAAAGTACAAGAACATTTCCACTAAAAAAAAATAGGATTATTTAATGCGTGTTAATGATTATTCAATTATTTTTATACAAAGGAGCATATTTTACTAATTGGTTAATAGTTATATTATGATAGTAAAACGGGACATTATAGTTTATTTCAACTAATAGCAATTGTATCCGTGTACGACCAACAATTTCTCTTTTAAAAAAAAGAAAAGGTAAATAAATCAATACTTAAATAAATAAAATAAAATAAAAAAAATCCGATAAATTAATTCAAAACTCTTGAAGCTCATAAAAGAATCTTATCAAATATCTTTAGGAAATGAGAAAAGCAAACACATAAAAGTGTATTCCTAAAATATCACAAAAATAAATATATTATATAAAAAAAATAAGATTAATGGTGGTCGCGAGACAAACCTCTGTGTATGGCGTGAGAAAGAATGTGTAAGAATGGATGATACGGATGAATGTTCCCAGGCTGGATCCTGTGGGATCTATACGAACCTGTGTGTGAATAAGGAGTGAATAAGGATTATATATCTGGCGAAAAAGAAAATTTTCTCTTTGCCCGATAAACAATCTTCACTCGTCCTTTGCTGCCTCGAATCCTTGGGAATGAGATGGAAAGATGATGCGAATGAAAACGCGTACGATTTCTTTAACAAATTCGGATTTATTCGAGGTGAATTTTGTCGGCAATAAGTTGCGTAAAAGGGTGTTTGTCAGGAATAAGAGCAGGATGCTTTTGTGTTGATGACACTGGTGCATTTGCAATCCTTCCCCCCACTCGGAGTATTTTCTGATCGTCAAGATAGGGGTTTATGTCTCTAATTCTCGAACTATTGGCAAGCTTCTCACGGGCACTGAGACGATTGATATCGTCTGAAAAATAACCACTTTGCACTGCACGAATCACAAGGGTATTTGTTGCCCTGAGCTCCTTGACGGTCAGTGGGCCACTGTTGATGTTTTTCTTTTCAATGAGGCATTTGAGATTGTCGAAATATCGCCTCCAATAGGCCAAACACTTGATCAATTTTGAATGGGATGAAAATCGCTCGATAACTTCCCAGAAATCGTTTTTCGTTGACACTACACACGACACTTTTTGCTCAAGTTCGTCTTGAGTCAAATTTGGCACTGGAAAATCTGCACTGTTTGGAATTTTCTTCATGTCTGGGCCGTTGAACCACAATTTGTTGTCTTTGAATAATGGTGGGCTGACTCCTCGTGACGCAAGATCAGCAGGGTTCATCGCAGATGGCACATGAGCCCAAGATTCCCGACTCAAAACACTTTGAATTTGTGAAACACGATTCGCGACAAACGTTTTCCACTTTGTAGGTTCTGCTGATAGCCAACACAGCACAATTGTGGAGTCTGTGAAGGCTTTGATGGAATGAATTTTCACTGTAATTGCTGAGAGAACACTCTGGAGAAGTCTCATGGCAAGAACAGCTCCACAAAGCTCCAATCTTGACAAAGAAACTTGTTTCAGGGGAGCAACACGAGTTTTCGCGCACAAAAGTTGACTTGTAAACACGTCACCTGTCACTCGATCGATGGTTTGAAGATAGCAACAAGCTCCATAGGCCTTTTCAGAGGCGTCACAAAACACAGCAAGCTGCACAAATGTTGTGTCCAGGGCTAGGATGATAACTAACGGATGGAGCTTTAGGATGATCAAATGGTATATTTTTTCAGTATGTCTTTCCTGCTTCAGAATCCTCACTACTACATGAAACATTTGCGGGGGCAGCAATAGGGAAAGGTATGTTTTTTATCAGTTCTAATGAAAACTGGGTAGCAAAAGGCAACTGTTCTGCCTGATACGGCCCAATTTTACCAATACCTTGCAGAAGCAGAGGTTTTTATACTGTAACTTTTTATTATGAAATGCAATCATAAATTTCTTTAGTATAGCAATATTATAAAAAATTATCGAATTTTTAAGATATATTCGGTTAAAATTAAAGAGGTTTAAGTATCCTAATTGCAAAAGTCACTTGAGCTTCATAACACACATATACACTGACAATGCGAACAATTGAAAGAAGTGGACGAATTGGGGGGAGAACATTTTCCAAAAATTTCATATTTTTTCGAAAAAAATTACGTGATTCAAATCTAATTAAGAAAAATACTTATTAATCAGTATTGTATATATAGTGAAGCTGCAGTAGCATAACATAAATACCCAGAATTGAAAAGATCTATACTTTTAAGACTTTCAAAATTAATTTTTATACTAAGATTTCGAGATATTTCTTTTATGATAAGACTAAACATTTAATTTATATATTATAAAAAGAAAATAAAGTACGATTTTTGTCTAATGGTAACAAAATATAGCATTCTAAGAGCCAAAAAAAAAGACTTTTAAACATTTATTGAATATAGTTATGAATACTATTAATGAATTAATCAGATTTTAATTTTAATTTTAATTTTCTAAATGTATAAATACTGGCGTATTTTATTTTTTACAAAATACATTAACATTTCTTTAATAGATCTTTTTTGCATTTAAGGGAATTTTATGTCAAACTGAGAATAAGTAAAGAGGTAAAATCGAGTGAGAAACAAATGAAAAAGATGTTTTGAATACTGGACTAGATATTTTTATTTAGCATGTTACATGTTTTTAAAGTGTGTAAGCATTCTGTAGTGATTTCTCACAGAATCCTTCGCATTAACTTTTTTCAATTCGTTATATAATCTAATTGAAAAAAACCCATAATTGTTTTACTTGTGGAAGAGTGCCTGGTTTGAGAAATCGCCTGACTTGGTTCTATTTGCAAATTTTAACTTCGAAGTGTCTGCTGTAAATCCGTGAGTTAACAGTCGTTTTATATTTTTTATTAAAACCTAGGATAATTTTCCACTTCTCGGCCAATATTTTATTAGATGGAAATCTGAAACAAAATAAAAGAAAAAAACATCACAATTTATTTTAAAATAGATTTATTTAATGTATTATTTGGTTTAAAAAAATCATAAAAAAACGTTAGCTCTTAGAAGTCCAAAGTGACATTTTACGGCAACTTCTTGACGCTTTACATAGAAAAGCCCTATAAAAATGTAACCTTTTCGATTATACGTATGTGCAGAGAATTTATTTTTTCTTTATTTTCTATAAAAAAAAAACAATTAAATAGCCTTTTAGTGTGTTATAGTGAAAACTAGAAAACGAACGTAGAAGACATAATTTGGCAATTTCGGCATGAAAAATGAAATTTGACATGAAAAATGGGTATTTGTATAGCTTTTATTTCAAAGAAACTATTCATGATTTAATCGGAAACTATGAGAGATAGGGGCCTCAAACTTTGCATTTGTTTAGAGCCTCCTTCAGGCTTGAGATGTGCAAAATTTCACTCGGAAATAAGGAAAATTGGACGAGAAATGCACAAAAGTGTTTGAAAATCTTTAAAGTCGATTATCTCGGAAACTATCAGAGATAGGGGCCTCAAACTTTACATTTGTTTAGAGCCCCCTTCAGGCTTGAGATGTGCAGAATTTAACTCGGAAATAAGGAAAATTGGACGAGAAATGCACAAAAGTGTTTGAAAATCTTTAAAGTCGATTATCTCGGAAAGTATGAGAGATAGGGGCCTCAAACTTTGCATTTGTTTAGAGCCTCCTTCAGGCTTGAGATGTGCAAAATTTCACTCGGAAATAAGGAAAATTGGACGAGAAATGCACAAAAGTGTTTGAAAATCTTTAAAGTCGATTATCTCGGAAAGTATGAGAGATAGGGGCCTCAAACTTTACATTTGTTTAGAGCCTCCTTCAGGCTTGAGATGTGCAGAATTTAACTCGGAAATAAGGAAAATTGGACGAGAAATGCACAAAAGTGTTTGAAAATCTTTAAAGTCGATTATCTCGGAAACTATTAGAGATAGGGGCCTCAAACTTTACATTTGTTTAGAGCCTCCTTCAGGCTTGAGATGTGCAAAATTTCACTAGGAAATAAGGAAAATTGGACGAGAAATGCACAAAAGTGTTTGAAAATCTTTAAAGTCGATTATCTCGGAAACTATGAGAGATAGGGGCCTCAAACTTTACATTTGTTTAGAGCCTCCTTCAGGCTTGAGATGTGCAGAATTTAACTCGGAAATAAGGAAAATTGGACGAGAAATGCACAAAAGTGTTTGAAAATCTTTAAAGTCGATTATCTCGGAAACTATGAGAGATAGGGGCCTCAAACTTTGCATTTGTTTAGAGCCTCCTTCAGGCTTGAGATGTGCAAAATTTCACTTGGAAATTAGGAAAATTGGACGAGAAATGCATAAAAGTGTCTGAAAATCTTTAAAGTCGATTATCTCGGAAACTATGAGAGATAAGGGCCTCAAACTTTACATTTGTTTAGAGCCTCCTTCAGGCTTGAGATGTGCAGAATTTAACTCGGAAATAAGGAAAATTGGACGAGAAATGCATAAAAGTGTTTGAAAATCTTTAAAGTCGATTATCTCGGAAACTATGAGAGATAGGGGCCTCAAACTTTGCATTTGTTTAGAGCCTCCTTCAGGCTTGAGATGTGCAGAATTTAACTCGGAAATAAGGAAAATTGGACGAGAAATGCATAAAAGTGTTTGAAAATCTTTAAAGTCGATTATCTCGGAAACTATGAGAGATAGGGGCCTCAAACTTTACATTTGTTTAGAGCCTCCTTCAGGCTTGAGATGTGCAAAATTTCACTCGGAAATAAGGAAAATTGGACGAGAAATGCACAAAAGTGTTTGAAAATCTTTAAAGTCGATTATCTCGGAAACTATGAGAGATAGGGGCCTCAAACTTTACATTTGTTTAGAGCCTCCTTCAGGCTTGAGATGTGCAGAATTTAACTCGGAAATAAGGAAAATTGGACGAGAAATGCACAAAAGTGTTTGAAAATCATTAAAGTCGATTATCTCGGAAACTCGGGACAGGTTATTCGTTCCATTCCCCAAATCGCAATTGTTCAAGAGGTCTCTAAACTACCTTCTACCTCTAGTAATTAATAATGCCACAAAATTGATCTGTCCATTTGTTGGTGGGAGGGTTAAAGCCTGGCTTTTCTCGGCTGATCTTGGATTGATTGAGCAGATGCTCACATCCGTCTATGTGTAAACTACGGGAAGGTTGGCTCATTCACCTTGGGGTACCCCTTGATATTCTCTGCTTGCTGACACTCTCTCGCCTATCGTCCTGGACATTTCTTGGTGTGCCTTATGTACGGGGTCTGTTACCTTGGACAGTTTTGTTATGTCCCAGTGCGATGAGCATGGTCATGTTCCTAAGCTGAGGTGGTTTCTTCCCCGGCTTCACTGGGTTCTTTCCCCTAATTGTGAAGTTTGGGCATGTGATTCCCTTTTCGGGGGTGACTTGGCTCCGGGGTACTACTGATGGGGTGTCTGGGGGGTGGATTTGGGTGGGTGTCATGTTTGCTGAGGGGTCTTTGGAGGTTTTTCGCCTTTGGGCTTCGTCTCACTTTCCCGTATCTTAATCTAAGCTTAGTCCTCTGTATGTTACTTATTATTAGCTATTGTGCTTTTCGTGCACTTTACGTGGGTGGGTGCTGTTTCGCGAATGTATTTTGTGAGCTTCTGATTTAATCCACACCTCATATTTGTTTCCTTTGATATTCTGTTTATCGTATAACTTATTTATTTATTTATTTATTACTATATTTATATTTAAAATACCTTTTTGTTATTTCTTGTAAATGCATAAAAGTGTTTGAAAATCTTTAAAGTCGATTATCTCGGAAAGTATGAGAGATAGGGGCCTCAAACTTTACATTTGTTTAGAGCCTCCTTCAGGCTTGAGATGTGCAGAATTTAACTCGGAAATAAGGAAAATTGGACGAGAAATGCACAAAAGTGTTTGAAAATCATTAAAGTCGATTATCTCGGAAACTATGAGAGATAGGGGCCTCAAACTTTACATTTGTTTAGAGCCTCCTTCAGGCTTGAGATGTGCAAAATTTCACTCGGAAATAAGGAAAATTGGACGAGAAATGCACAAAAGTGTTTGAAAATCTTTAAAGTCGATTATCTCGGAAACTATGAGAGATAGGGGCCTCAAACTTTACATTTGTTTAGAGCCTCCTTCAGGCTTGAGATGTGCAGAATTTAACTCGGAAATAAGGAAAATTGGACGAGAAATGCACAAAAGTGTTTGAAAATCATTAAAGTCGATTATCTCGGAAACTATGAGAGATAGGGGCCTCAAACTTTACATTTGTTTAGAGCCTCCTTCAGGCTTGAGATGTGCAAAATTTCACTCGGAAATAAGGAAAATTGGACGAGAAATGCACAAAAGTGTTTGAAAATCTTTAAAGTCGATTATCTCGGAAACTATGAGAGATAGGGGCCTCAAACTTTACATTTGTTTAGAGCCTCCTTCAGGCTTGAGATGTGCAGAATTTAACTCGGAAATAAGGAAAATTGGACGAGAAATGCACAAAAGTGTTTGAAAATCTTTAAAGTCGATTATCTCGGAAACTATGAGAGATAGGGGCCTCAAACTTTACATTTGTTTAGAGCCTCCTTCAGGCTTGAGATGTGCAGAATTTAACTCGGAAATAAGGAAAATTGGACGAGAAATGCATAAAAGTGTTTGAAAATCTTTAAAGTCGATTATCTCGGAAAGTATGAGAGATAGGGGCCTCAAACTTTACATTTGTTTAGAGCCTCCTTCAGGCTTGAGATGTGCAGAATTTAACTCGGAAATAAGGAAAATTGGACGAGAAATGCACAAAAGTGTTTGAAAATCTTTAAAGTCGATTATCTCGGAAACTATGAGAGATAGGGGCCTCAAACTTTACATTTGTTTAGAGCCTCCTTCAGGCTTGAGATGTGCAAAATTTCACTCGGAAATAAGGAAAATTGGACGAGAAATGCACAAAAGTGTTTGAAAATCTTTAAAGTCGATTATCTCGGAAACTATGAGAGATAGGGGCCTCAAACTTTACATTTGTTTAGAGCCTCCTTCAGGCTTGAGATGTGCAGAATTTAACTCGGAAATAAGGAAAATTGGACGAGAAATGCAAAAAAGTGTTTGAAAATCTTTAAAGTCGATTATCTCGGAAAGTATGAGAGATAGGGGCCTCAAACTTTACATTTGTTTACAGCCTCCTTCAGGATTGAGATGTGCAGAATTTAACTCGGAAATAAGGAAAATTGGACGAGAAATGCATAAAAGTGTTTGAAAATCTTTAAAGTCGATTATCTCGGAAACTATGAGAGATAGGGGCCTCAAACTTTACATTTGCTTAGAGCCTCCTTCAGGCTTGAGATGTGCAAAATTTCACTCGGAAATAAGGAAAATTGGACGAGAAATGCACAAAAGTGTTTGAAACTCTTTAAAGTCGATTATCTTTGAAAGTATGAGAGATAGGGGCCTCAAACTTTACATTTGTTTAGAGCCTCCTTCAGGCTTGAGATGTGCAGAATTTAACTCGGAAATAAGGAAAATTGGACGAGAAATGCATAAAAGTGTTTGAAAATCTTTAAAGTCGATTATCTCGGAAACTATGAGAGATAGGGGCCTCAAACTTTACATTTGTTTAGAGCCTCCTTCAGGCTTGAGATGTGCAGAATTTCACTCGGAAATAAGGAAAATTGGACGAGAAATGCATAAAAGTGTTTGAAAATCTTTAAAGTCGATTATCTCGGAAACTATGAGAGATAGGGGCCTCAAACTTTACATTTGTTTAGAGCCTCCTTCAGGCTTGAGATGTGCAGAATTTCACTCGCAAATAAGGAAAATTGGACGAGAAATGCACAATAGTGTTTGAAAATCTTTAAAGTCGATTATCTCGGAAACTATGAGAGATAGGGGCCTCAAACTTTGCATTTGTTTAGAGCCTCCTTCAGGCTTGAGATGTGCAAAATTTCACTCGGAAATAAGGAAAATTGGACGAGAAATGCACAAAAGTGTTTGAAAATCTTTAAAGTCGATTATCTCGGAAACTATCAGAGATAGGGGCCTCAAACTTTGCATTTGTTTAGAGCCTCCTTCAGGCTTGAGATGTGCAAAATTTCACTCGGAAATAAGGAAAATTGGACGAGAAATGCACAAAAGTGTTTGAAAATCTTTAAAGTCGATTATCTCGGAAAGTATGAGAGATAGGGGCCTCAAACTTTACATTTGTTTAGAGCCTCCTTCAGGCTTGAGATGTGCAGAATTTAACTCGGAAATAAGGAAAATTGGACGAGAAATGCATAAAAGTGTTTGAAAATCTTTAAAGTCGATTATCTCGGAAACTATGAGAGATAGGGGCCTCAAACTTTACATTTGTTTAGAGCCTCCTTCAGGCTTGAGATGTGCAAAATTTCACTTGGAAATAAGGAAAATTGGACGAGAAATGCACAAAAGTGTTTGAAAATCTTTAAAGTCGATTATCTCGGAAACTATGAGAGATAGGGGCCTCAAACTTTACATTTGTTTAGAGCCTCCTTCAGGCTTGAGATGTGCAAAATTTCACTAGGAAATAAGGAAAATTGGACGAGAAATGCATAAAAGTGTTTGAAAATCTTTAAAGTCGATTATCTCGGAAAGTATGAGAGATAGGGGCCTCAAACTTTACATTTGTTTAGAGCCTCCTTCAGGCTTGAGATGTGCAGAATTTAACTCGGAAATAAGGAAAATTGGACGAGAAATGCACAAAAGTGTTTGAAAATCATTAAAGTCGATTATCTCGGAAACTATGAGAGATAGGGGCCTCAAACTTTGCATTTGTTTAGAGCCTCCTTCAGGCTTGAGATGAGCAGAATTTAACTCGGAAATAAGGAAAATTGGACGAGAAATGCATAAAAGTGTTTGAAAATCTTTAAAGTCGATTATCTCGGAAACTATGAGAGATAGGGGCCTCAAACTTTACATTTGTTTAGAGCCTCCTTCAGGCTTGAGATGTGCAGAATTTAACTCGGAAATAAGGAAAATTGGACGAGAAATGCACAAAAGTGTTTGAAAATCTTTAAAGTCGATTATCTCGGAAACTATGAGAGATAGGGGCCTCAAACTTTACATTTGTTTAGAGCCTCCTTCAGGCTTGAGATGTGCAGAATTTAACTCGGAAATAAGGAAAATTGGACGAGAAATGCATAAAAGTGTTTGAAAATCTTTAAAGTCGATTATCTCGGAAACTATGAGAGATAGGGGCCTCAAACTTTACATTTGTTTAGAGCCTCCTTCAGGCTTGAGATGTGCAGAATTTAACTCGGAAATAAGGAAAATTGGACGAGAAATGCACAAAAGTGTTTGAAAATCTTTAAAGTCGATTATCTCGGAAACTATGAGAGATAGGGGCCTCAAACTTTGCATCTGTTTAGAGCCTCCTTCAGGCTTGAGATGTGCAAAATTTCACTCGGAAATAAGGAAAATTGGACGAGAAATGCACAAAAGTGTTTGAAAATCTTTAAAGTCGATTATCTCGGAAACTATGAGAGATAGGGGCCTCAAACTTTACATTTGTTTAGAGCCTCCTTCAGGCTTGAGATGTGCAGAATTTAACTCGGAAATAAGGAAAATTGGACGAGAAATGCATAAAAGTGTTTGAAAATCTTTAAAGTCGATTATCTCGGAAACTATGAGAGATAGGGGCCTCAAACTTTGCATTTGCTTAGAGCCTCCTTCAGGCTTGAGATGTGCAAAATTTCACTCGGAAATAAGGAAAATTGGACGAGAAATGCACAAAAGTGTTTGAAAATCTTTAAAGTCGATTATCTTTGAAAGTATGAGAGATAGGGGCCTCAAACTTTACATTTGTTTAGAGCCTCCTTCAGGCTTGAGATGTGCAGAATTTAACTCGGAAATAAGGAAAATTGGACGAGAAATGCATAAAAGTGTTTGAAAATCTTTAAAGTCGATTATCTCGGAAACTATGAGAGATAGGGGCCTCAAACTTTACATTTGTTTAGAGCCTCCTTCAGGCTTGAGATGTGCAGAATTTCACTCGGAAATAAGGAAAATTGGACGAGAAATGCACAAAAGTGTTTGAAAATCTTTAAAGTCGATTATCTCGGAAACTATGAGAGATAGGGGCCTCAAACTTTACATTTGTTTAGAGCCTCCTTCAGGCTTGAGATGTGCAGAATTTAACTCGGAAATAAGGAAAATTGGACGAGAAATGCACAAAAGTGTTTGAAAATCTTTAAAGTCGATTATCTCGGAAACTATGAGAGATAGGGGCCTCAAACTTTGCATTTGTTTAGAGCCTCCTTCAGGCTGAGATGTGCAGAATTTAACTCGGAAATAAGGAAAATTGGACGAGAAATGCATAAAAGTGTTTGAAAATCTTTAAAGTCGATTATCTCGGAAAGTATGAGAGATAGGGGCCTCAAACTTTACATTTGTTTAGAGCCTCCTTCAGGCTTGAGATGTGCAGAATTTCACTCGGAAATAAGGAAAATTGGACGAGAAATGCATAAAAGTGTTTGAAAATCTTTAAAGTCGATTATCTCGGAAACTATGAGAGATAGGGGCCTCAAACTTTGCATTTGTTTAGAGCCTCCTTCAGGCTTGAGATGTGCAAAATTTCACTCGGAAATAAGGAAAATTGGACGAGAAATGCACAAAAGTGTTTGAAAATCTTTAAAGTCGATTATCTCGGAAACTATGAGAGATAGGGGCCTCAAACTTTACATTTGTTTAGAGCCTCCTTCAGGCTTGAGATGTGCAAAATTTCACTTTGAAATAAGGAAAATTGGACGAGAAATGCACAAAAGTGTTTGAAAATCTTTAAAGTCGATTATCTCGGAAACTATGAGAGATAGGGGCCTCAAACTTTACATTTGTTTAGAGCCTCCTTCAGGCTTGAGATGTGCAGAATTTAACTCGGAAATAAGGAAAATTGGACGAGAAATGCAAAAAAGTGTTTGAAAATCTTTAAAGGTCGATTATCTCGGAAAGTATGAGAGATAGGGGCCTCAAGCTTTACATTTGTTTAGAGCCTCCTTCAGGATTGAGATGTGCAGAATTTAACTCGGAAATAAGGAAAATTGGACGAGAAATGCATAAAAGTGTTTGAAAATCTTTAAAGTCGATTATCTCGGAAACTATGAGAGATAGGGGCCTCAAACTTTACATTTGTTTAGAGCCTCCTTCAGGCTTGAGATGTGCAGAATTTCACTCGGAAATAAGGAAAATTGGACGAGAAATGCAAAAAGTGTTTGAAAATCTTTAAAGTCGATTATCTCGGAAACTATGAGAGATAGGGGCCTCAAACTTTGCATTTGTTTAGAGCCTCCTTCAGGCTTGAGATGTGCAAAATTTCACTCGTAAATAAGGAAAATTGGACGAGAAATGCACAAAAGTGTTTGAAAATCTTTAAAGTCGATTATCTCGGAAACTATGAGAGATAGGGGCCTCAAACTTTACATTTGTTTAGAGCCTCCTTCAGGCTTGAGATGTGCAGAATTTAACTCAGAAATAAGGAAAATTGGACGAGAAATGCACAAAAGTGTTTGAAAATCTTTTAAGTCGATTATCTCGGAAAGTATGAGAGATAGGGGCCTCAAACTTTACATTTGTTTAGAGCCTCCTTCAGGCTTGAGATGTGCAGAATTTAACTCGGAAATAAGGAAAATTGGACGAGAAATGCATAAAAGTGTTTGAAAATCTTTAAAGTCGATTATCTCGGAAAGTATGAGAGATAGGGGCCTCAAACTTTGCATTTGTTTAGAGCCTCCTTCAGGCTTGAGATGCGCAAAATTTCACTCGGAAATAAGGAAAATTCGACGAGAAATGCACAAAAGTGTTTGAAAATCTTTAAAGTCGATTATCTCGGAAAGTATGAGAGATAGGGGCCTCAAACTTTACATTTGTTTAGAGCCTCCTTCAGGCTTGAGATGTGCAGAATTTAACTCGGAAATAAGGAAAATTGGACGAGAAATGCATAAAAGTGTTTGAAAATCTTTAAAGTCGATTATCTCGGAAACTACGAGATAGGGGCCTCAAACTTTACATTTGTTTAGAGCCTCCTTCAGGCTTGAGATGTGCAGAATTTAACTCGGAAATAAGAAAAATTGGACGAGAAATGCAAAAAAGTGTTTGAAAATCTTTAAAGTCGATTATCTCGGAAAGTATGAGAGATAGGGGCCTCAAACTTTACATTTGTTTAGAGCCTCCTTCACGCTTGAGATGTGCAGAATTTAACTCGGAAATAAGGAAAATTGGACGAGAAATGCATAAAAGTGTTTGAAAATCTTTAAAGTCGATTATCTCGGAAACTATGAGAGATAGGGGCCTCAAACTTTACATTTGTTTAGAGCCTCCTTCAGGCTTGAGATGTGCAGAATTTAACTCGGAAATAAGGAAAATTGGACGAGAAATGCACAAAAGTGTTTGAAAATCTTTAAAGTCGATTATCTCGGAAACTATGAGAGATAGGGGCCTCAAACTTTGCATTTGTTTAGAGCCTCCTTCAGGCTTGAGATGTGCAGAATTTCACTCGGAAATAAGGAAAATTGGACGAGAAATGCATAAAAGTGTTTGAAAATCTTTAAAGTCGATTATCTCGGAAAGTATGAGAGATAGGGGCCTCAAACTTTGCATTTGTTTAGAGCCTCCTTCAGGCTTGAGATGTGCAAAATTTCACTCGGAAATAAGGAAAATTGGACGAGAAATGCACAAAAGTGTTTGAAAATCTTTAAAGTCGATTATCTCGGAAAGTGTGAGAGATAGGGGCCTCAAACTTTACATTTGTTTAGAGCCTCCTTCAGGCTTGACATGTGCAGAATTTAACTCGGAAATAAGGCAAATTGGACGAGAAATGCACAAAAGTGTTTGAAAATCTTTAAAGTCGATTATCTCGGAAACTATGAGAGATAGGGGCCTCAAACTTTACATTTGTTTAGAGCCTCCTTCAGGCTTGAGATGTGCAGAATTTAACTCGGAAATAAGGAAAATTGGACGAGAAATGCATAAAAGTGTTTGAAAATCTTTAAAGTCGATTATCTCGGAAACTATGAGAGATAGGGGCCTCAAACTTTACATTTGTTTAGAGCCTCCTTCAGGCTTGAGATGTGCAGAATTTAACTCGGAAATAAGGAAAATTGGACGAGAAATGCATAAAAGTGTTTGAAAATCTTTAAAGTCGATTATCTCGGAAACTATGAGAGATAGGGGCCTCAAACTTTACATTTGTTTAGAGCCTCCTTCAGGCTTGAGATGTGCAGAATTTCACTCGGAAATAAGGAAAATTGGACGAGAAATGCATAAAAGTGTTTGAAAATCTTTAAAGTCGATTATCTCGGAAACTATGAGAGATAGGGGCCTCAAACTTTACATTTGTTTAGAGCCTCCTTCAGGCTTGAGATGTGCAAAATTTCACTCGGAAATAAGGAAAATTGGACGAGAAATGCATAAAAGTGTTTGAAAATCTTTAAAGTCGATTATCTCGGAAACTATGAGAGATAGGGGCCTCAAACTTTGCATTTGTTTAGAGCCTCCTTCAGGCTTGAGATGTGCAGAATTTCACTCGGAAATAAGGAAAATTGGACGAGAAATGCATAAAAGTGTTTGAAAATTTTTAAAGTCGATTATCTCGGAAACTATGAGAGATAGGGGCCTCAAACTTTGCATTTGTTTAGAGCCTCCTTCAGGCTTGAGATGTGCAAAATTTCACTCGGAAATAAGGAAAATTGGACGAGAAATGCACAAAAGTGTTTGAAAATCTTTAAAGTCGATTATCTCGGAAACTATGAGAGATAGGGGCCTCAAACTTTACATTTGTTTAGAGCCTCCTTCAGGCTTGAGATGTGCAGAATTTAACTCGGAAATAAGGAAAATTGGACGAGAAATGCACAAAAGTGTTTGAAAATCTTTAAAGTCGATTATCTCGGAAACTATGAGAGATAGGGGCCTCAAACTTTACATTTGTTTAGAGCCTCCTTCACGCTTGAGATGTGCAGAATTTAACTCGGAAATAAGGAAAAGTGGACGAGAAATGCATAAAAGTGTTTGAAAATCTTTAAAGTCGATTATCTCGGAAACTATGAGAGATAGGGGCCTCAAACTTTACATTTGTTTAGAGCCTCCTTCAGGCTTGAGATGTGCAGAATTTAACTCGGAAATAAGGAAAAATGGACGAGAAATGCACAAAAGTGTTTGAAAATTTTTAAAGTCGATTATCTCGGAAACTATGAGAGATAGGGGCCTCAAACTTTGCATTTGTTTAGAGCCTCCTTCAGGCTTGAGATGTGCAGAATTTCACTCGGAAATAAGGAAAATTGGACGAGAAATGCACAAAAGTGTTTGAAAATCTTTAAAGTCGATTATCTCGGAAAGTGTGAGAGATAGGGGCCTCAAACTTTACATTTGTTTAGAGCCTCCTTCAGGCTTGAGATGTGCAGAATTTAACTCGGAAATAAGGAAAAGTGGACGAGAAATGCATAAAAGTGTTTGAAAATCTTTAAAGTCGATTATCTCGGAAACTATGAGAGATAGGGGCCTCAAACTTTACATTTGTTTAGAGCCTCCTTCAGGCTTGAGATGTGCAGAATTTAACTCGGAAATAAGGAAAAGTGGACGAGAAATGCATAAAAGTGTTTGAAAATCTTTAAAGTCGATTATCTCGGAAACTATGAGAGATAGGGGCCTCAAACTTTACATTTGTTTAGAGCCTCCTTCACGCTTGAGATGTGCAGAATTTAACTCGGAAATAAGGAAAAGTGGACGAGAAATGCATAAAAGTGTTTGAAAATCTTTAAAGTCGATTATCTCGGAAACTATGAGAGATAGGGGCCTCAAACTTTACATTTGTTTAGAGCCTCCTTCAGGCTTGAGATGTGCAGAATTTAACTCGGAAATAAGGAAAATTGGACGAGAAATGCAAAAAAGTGTTTGAAAATCTTTAAAGTCGATTATCTCGGAAACTATGAGAGATAGGGGCCTCAAACTTTACATTTGTTTAGAGCCTCCTTCAGGCTTGAGATGTGCAGAATTTAACTCGGAAATAAGGAAAATTGAACGAAAAATGCATAAAAGTGTTTGAAAATCTTTAAAGTCGATTATCTCGGAAACTATGAGAGATAGGGGCCTCAAACTTTACATTTGTTTAGAGCCTCCTTCAGGCTTGAGATGTGCAGAATTTCACTCGGAAATAAGGAAAATTGGACGAGAAATGCACAAAAGTGTTTGAAAATCTTTAAAGTCGATTATCTCAGAAAATATGAGAGGTAGGGGTCCCAAACTTTACATTTGTTTAGAGCCTCCTTCAGGCTTGAGATGTGCAAAATTTCACTCGTAAATAAGGAAAATTGGACGAGAAATGCACAAAAGTGTTTGAAAATCTTTAAAGTCGATTATCTCGGAAAGTATGAGAGATAGGGGCCTCAAACTTTGCATTTGTTTAGAGCCTCCTTCAGGCTTGAGATGTGCAAAATTTCACTCGGAAATAAGGAAAATTGGACGAGAAATGCACAAAAGTGTTTGAAAATCTTTAAAGTCGATTATCTCGGAAAGTGTGAGAGATAGGGGCCTCAAACTTTACATTTGTTTAGAGCCTCCTTCAGGCTTGAGATGTGCAGAATTTAACTCGGAAATAAGGAAAATTGGACGAGAAATGCACAAAAGTGTTTGAAAATTTTTAAAGTCGATTATCTCGGAAACTATGAGAGATAGGGGCCTCAAACTTTACATTTGTTTAGAGCCTCCTTCAGGCTTGAGATGTGCAGAATTTAACTCGGAAATAAGGAAAATTGGACGAGAAATGCAAAAAAGTGTTTGAAAATCTTTAAAGTCGATTATCTCGGAAACTATGAGAGATAGGGGCCTCAAACTTTACATTTGTTTAGAGCCTCCTTCAGGCTTGAGATGTGCAGAATTTAACTCGGAAATAAGGAAAATTGAACGAAAAATGCATAAAAGTGTTTGAAAATCTTTAAAGTCGATTATCTCGGAAACTATGAGAGATAGGGGCCTCAAACTTTACATTTGTTTAGAGCCTCCTTCAGGCTTGAGATGTGCAGAATTTCACTCGGAAATAAGGAAAATTGGACGAGAAATGCACAAAAGTGTTTGAAAATCTTTAAAGTCGATTATCTCAGAAAATATGAGAGGTAGGGGTCCCAAACTTTACATTTGTTTAGAGCCTCCTTCAGGCTTGAGATGTGCAAAATTTCACTCGTAAATAAGGAAAATTGGACGAGAAATGCACAAAAGTGTTTGAAAATCTTTAAAGTCGATTATCTCGGAAAGTATGAGAGATAGGGGCCTCAAACTTTACATTTGTTTAGAGCCTCCTTCAGGCTTGAGATGTGCAGAATTTCACTCGGAAATAAGGAAAATTGGACGAGAAATGCACAAAAGTGTTTGAAAATCTTTAAAGTCGATTATCTCGGAAACTATGAGACATAGGGGCCTCAAACTTTACATTTGTTTAGAGCCTCCTTCAGGCTTGAGATGTGCAGAATTTCACTCGGAAATAAGGAAAATTGGACGAGAAATGCATAAAAGTGTTTGAAAATCTTTAAAGTCGATTATCTCGGAAACTATGAGAGATAGGGGCCTCATACTTTACATTTGTTTAGAGCCTCCTTCAGTCTTGAGATGTGCAGAATTTAACTCGGAAATAAGGAAAATTGGACGAGCAATGCATAAAAGTGTTTGAAAATCTTTAAAGTCGATTATCTCGGAAAGTATGAGAGATAGGGGCCTCAAACTTTACATTTGTTTAGAGCCTCCTTCAGGCTTGAGATGTGCAGAATTTCACTCGGAAATAAGGAAAATTGGACGAGAAATGCACAAAAGTGTTTGAAAATCTTTAAAGTCGATTATCTCAGAAAATATGAGAGGTAGGGGTCCCAAACTTTACATTTGTTTAGAGCCTCCTTCAGGCTTGAGATGTGCAAAATTTCACTCGTAAATAAGGAAAATTGGACGAGAAATGCACAAAAGTGTTTGAAAATCTTTAAAGTCGATTATCTCGGAAACTATGAGAGATAGGGGCCTCAAACTTTACATTTGTTTAGAGCCTCCTTCAGGCTTGAGATGTGCAGAATTTAACTCGGAAATAAGGAAAATTGGACGAGAAATGCATAAAAGTGTTTGAAAATCTTTAAAGTCGATTATCTCGGAAACTATGAGAGATAGGGGCCTCAAACTTTGCATTTGTTTAGAGCCTCCTTCAGGCTTGAGATGTGCAGAATTTCACTCGGAAATAAGGAAAATTGGACGAGAAATGCACAAAAGTGTTTGAAAATCTTTAAAGTCGATTATCTCGGAAACTATGAGACATAGGGGCCTCAAACTTTACATTTGTTTAGAGCCTCCTTCAGGCTTGAGATGTGCAGAATTTCACTCGGAAATAAGGAAAATTGGACGAGAAATGCATAAAAGTGTTTGAAAATCTTTAAAGTCGATTATCTCGGAAAGTATGAGAGATAGGGGCCTCAAACTTTACATTTGTTTAGAGCCTCCTTCAGGCTTGAGATGTGCAGAATTTCACTCGGAAATAAGGAAAATTGGACGAGAAATGCACAAAAGTGTTTGAAAATCTTTAAAGTCGATTATCTCAGAAAATATGAGAGGTAGGGGTCCCAAACTTTACATTTGTTTAGAGCCTCCTTCAGGCTTGAGATGTGCAAAATTTCACTCGTAAATAAGGAAAATTGGACGAGAAATGCACAAAAGTGTTTGAAAATCTTTAAAGTCGATTATCTCGGAAACTATGAGAGATAGGGGCCTCAAACTTTACATTTGTTTAGAGCCTCCTTCAGGCTTGAGATGTGCAGAATTTAACTCGGAAATAAGGAAAATTGGACGAGAAATGCACAAAAGTGTTTGAAAATCTTTAAAGTCGATTATCTCGGAAACTATGAGAGATAGGGGCCT
This sequence comes from Phlebotomus papatasi, assembly GCF_024763615.1. Taxonomy (NCBI): domain Eukaryota; kingdom Metazoa; phylum Arthropoda; class Insecta; order Diptera; family Psychodidae; genus Phlebotomus; species Phlebotomus papatasi. Next base: position 40,950 of record NW_026604957.1, read on the forward strand.
CAAACTTTGCATTTGTTTAGAGCCTCCTTCAGGCTTGAGATGTGCAGAATTTCACTCGGAAATAAGGAAAATTGGACGAGAAATGCACAAAAGTGTTTGAAAATCTTTAAAGTCGATTATCTCGGAAAGTGTGAGAGATAGGGGCCTCAAACTTTACATTTGTTTAGAGCCTCCTTCAGGCTTGAGATGTGCAGAATTTAACTCGGAAATAAGGAAAATTGGACGAGAAATGCATAAAAGTGTTTGAAAATCTTTAAAGTCGATTATCTCGGAAAGTATGAGAGATAGGGGCCTCAAACTTTACATTTGTTTAGAGCCTCCTTCAGGCTTGAGATGTGCAGAATTTCACTCGGAAATAAGGAAAATTGGACGAGAAATCCACAAAAGTGTTTGAAAATCTTTAAAGTCGATTATCTCGGAAACTGTGAGACATAGGGGCCTCAAACTTTACATTTGTTTAGAGCCTCCTTCAGGCTTGAGATGTGCAGAATTTCACTCGGAAATAAGGAAAATTGGACGAGAAATGCACAAAAGTGTTTGAAAATCTTTAAAGTCGATTATCTCGGAAACTATGAGAGATAGGGGCCTCAAACTTTACATTTGTTTAGAGCCTCCTTCAGGCTTGAGATGTGCAGAATTTCACTCGGAAATAAGGAAAATTGGACGAGAAATGCATAAAAGTGTTTGAAAATCTTTAAAGTCGATTATCTCGGAAACTATGAGAGATAGGGGCCTCAAACTTTACATTTGTTTAGAGCCTCCTTCAGGCTTGAGATGTGCAGAATTTCACTCGGAAATAAGGAAAATTGGACGAGAAATGCACAAAAGTGTTTGAAAATCTTTAAAGTCGATTATCTCGGAAACTATGAGACATAGGGGCCTCAAACTTTACATTTGTTTAGAGCCTCCTTCAGGCTTGAGATGTGCAGAATTTCACTCGGAAATAAGGAAAATTGGACGAGAAATGCACAAAAGTGTTTGAAAATCTTTAAAGTCGATTATCTCGGAAAGTGTGAGAGATAGGGGCCTCAAACTTTACATTTGTTTAGAGCCTCCTTCAGGCTTGAGATGTGCAGAATTTAACTCGGAAATAAGGAAAATTGGACGAGAAATGCATAAAAGTGTTTGAAAATCTTTAAAGTCGATTATCTCGGAAAGTATGAGAGATAGGGGCCTCAAACTTTACATTTGTTTAGAGCCTCCTTCAGGCTTGAGATGTGCAGAATTTCACTCGGAAATAAGGAAAATTGGACGAGAAATGCACAAAAGTGTTTGAAAATCTTTAAAGTCGATTATCTCGGAAACTATGAGAGATAGGGGCCTCAAACTTTGCATTTGTTTAGAGCCTCCTTCAGGCTTGAGATGTGCAAAATTTCACTCGGAAATAAGGAAAATTGGACGAGAAATGCATAAAAGTGTTTGAAAATCTTTAAAGTCGATTATCTCGGAAACTATGAGAGATAGGGGCCTCAAACTTTACATTTGTTTAGAGCCTCCTTCAGGCTTGAGATGTGCAGAATTTCACTCGGAAATAAGGAAAATTGGACGAGAAATGCACAAAAGTGTTTGAAAATCTTTAAAGTCGATTATCTCGGAAACTATGAGAGATAGGGGCCTCAAACTTTGCATTTGTTTAGAGCCTCCTTCAGGCTTGAGATGTGCAGAATTTCACTCGGAAATAAGGAAAATTGGACGAGAAATGCACAAAAGTGTTTGAAAATCTTTAAAGTCGATTATCTCGGAAAGTGTGAGAGATAGGGGCCTCAAACTTTACATTTGTTTAGAGCCTCCTTCAGGCTTGAGATGTGCAGAATTTAACTCGGAAATAAGGAAAATTGGACGAGAAATGCATAAAAGTGTTTGAAAATCTTTAAAGTCGATTATCTCGGAAAGTATGAGAGATAGGGGCCTCAAACTTTACATTTGTTTAGAGCCTCCTTCAGGCTTGAGATGTGCAGAATTTCACTCGGAAATAAGGAAAATTGGACGAGAAATCCACAAAAGTGTTTGAAAATCTTTAAAGTCGATTATCTCGGAAACTGTGAGACATAGGGGCCTCAAACTTTACATTTGTTTAGAGCCTCCTTCAGGCTTGAGATGTGCAGAATTTCACTCGGAAATAAGGAAAATTGGACGAGAAATGCACAAAAGTGTTTGAAAATCTTTAAAGTCGATTATCTCGGAAACTATGAGAGATAGGGGCCTCAAACTTTGCATTTGTTTAGAGCCTCCTTCAGGCTTGAGATGTGCAAAATTTCACTCGGAAATAAGGAAAATTGGACGAGAAATGCATAAAAGTGTTTGAAAATCTTTAAAGTCGATTATCTCGGAAACTATGAGAGATAGGGGCCTCAAACTTTACATTTGTTTAGAGCCTCCTTCAGGCTTGAGATGTGCAGAATTTCACTCGGAAATAAGGAAAATTGGACGAGAAATGCACAAAAGTGTTTGAAAATCTTTAAAGTCGATTATCTCGGAAACTATGAGACATAGGGGCCTCAAACTTTACATTTGTTTAGAGCCTCCTTCAGGCTTGAGATGTGCAGAATTTCACTCGGAAATAAGGAAAATTGGACGAGAAATGCATAAAAGTGTTTGAAAATCTTTAAAGTCGATTATCTCGGAAACTATGAGAGATAGGGGCCTCATACTTTACATTTGTTTAGAGCCTCCTTCAGTCTTGAGATGTGCAGAATTTCACTCGGAAATAAGGAAAATTGGACGAGCAATGCATAAAAGTGTTTGAAAATCTTTAAAGTCGATTATCTCGGAAAGTATGAGAGATAGGGGCCTCAAACTTTACATTTGTTTAGAGCCTCCTTCAGGCTTGAGATGTGCAGAATTTCACTCGGAAATAAGGAAAATTGGACGAGAAATGCACAAAAGTGTTTGAAAATCTTTAAAGTCGATTATCTCAGAAAATATGAGAGGTAGGGGTCCCAAACTTTACATTTGTTTAGAGCCTCCTTCAGGCTTGAGATGTGCAAAATTTCACTCGTAAATAAGGAAAATTGGACGAGAAATGCACAAAAGTGTTTGAAAATCTTTAAAGTCGATTATCTCGGAAACTATGAGAGATAGGGGCCTCAAACTTTACATTTGTTTAGAGCCTCCTTCAGGCTTGAGATGTGCAGAATTTAACTCGGAAATAAGGAAAATTGGACGAGAAATGCATAAAAGTGTTTGAAAATCTTTAAAGTCGATTATCTCGGAAACTATGAGAGATAGGGGCCTCAAACTTTGCATTTGTTTAGAGCCTCCTTCAGGCTTGAGATGTGCAGAATTTCACTCGGAAATAAGGAAAATTGGACGAGAAATGCACAAAAGTGTTTGAAAATCTTTAAAGTCGATTATCTCGGAAACTATGAGACATAGGGGCCTCAAACTTTACATTTGTTTAGAGCCTCCTTCAGGCTTGAGATGTGCAGAATTTCACTCGGAAATAAGGAAAATTGGACGAGAAATGCATAAAAGTGTTTGAAAATCTTTAAAGTCGATTATCTCGGAAACTATGAGAGATAGGGGCCTCATACTTTACATTTGTTTAGAGCCTCCTTCAGTCTTGAGATGTGCAGAATTTAACTCGGAAATAAGGAAAATTGGACGAGCAATGCATAAAAGTGTTTGAAAATCTTTAAAGTCGATTATCTCGGAAAGTATGAGAGATAGGGGCCTCAAACTTTACATTTGTTTAGAGCCTCCTTCAGGCTTGAGATGTGCAGAATTTCACTCGGAAATAAGGAAAATTGGACGAGAAATGCACAAAAGTGTTTGAAAATCTTTAAAGTCGATTATCTCAGAAAATATGAGAGGTAGGGGTCCCAAACTTTACATTTGTTTAGAGCCTCCTTCAGGCTTGAGATGTGCAAAATTTCACTCGTAAATAAGGAAAATTGGACGAGAAATGCACAAAAGTGTTTGAAAATCTTTAAAGTCGATTATCTCGGAAACTATGAGAGATAGGGGCCTCAAACTTTACATTTGTTTAGAGCCTCCTTCAGGCTTGAGATGTGCAGAATTTAACTCGGAAATAAGGAAAATTGGACGAGAAATGCACAAAAGTGTTTGAAAATCTTTAAAGTCGATTATCTCGGAAACTATGAGAGATAGGGGCCTCAAACTTTGCATTTGTTTAGAGCCTCCTTCAGGCTTGAGATGTGCAGAATTTCACTCGGAAATAAGGAAAATTGGACGAGAAATGCACAAAAGTGTTTGAAAATCTTTAAAGTCGATTATCTCGGAAAGTGTGAGAGATAGGGGCCTCAAACTTTACATTTGTTTAGAGCCTCCTTCAGGCTTGAGATGTGCAGAATTTAACTCGGAAATAAGGAAAATTGGACGAGAAATGCATAAAAGTGTTTGAAAATCTTTAAAGTCGATTATCTCGGAAAGTATGAGAGATAGGGGCCTCAAACTTTACATTTGTTTAGAGCCTCCTTCAGGCTTGAGATGTGCAGAATTTCACTCGGAAATAAGGAAAATTGGACGAGAAATGCACAAAAGTGTTTGAAAATCTTTAAAGTCGATTATCTCGGAAAGTATGAGAGATAGGGGCCTCAAACTTTACATTTGTTTAGAGCCTCCTTCAGGCTTGAGATGTGCAGAATTTAACTCGGAAATAAGGAAAATTGGACGAGAAATGCATAAAAGTGTTTGAAAATCTTTAAAGTCGATTATCTCGGAAAGTATGAGAGATAGGGGCCTCAAACTTTACATTTGTTTAGAGCCTCCTTCAGGCTTGAGATGTGCAGAATTTAACTCGGAAATAAGGAAAATTGGACGAGAAATGCACAAAAGTGTTTGAAAATCATTAAAGTCGATTATCTCGGAAACTATGAGAGATAGGGGCCTCAAACTTTGCATTTGTTTAGAGCCTCCTTCAGGCTTGAGATGAGCAGAATTTAACTCGGAAATAAGGAAAATTGGACGAGAAATGCATAAAAGTGTTTGAAAATCTTTAAAGTCGATTATCTCGGAAACTATGAGAGATAGGGGCCTCAAACTTTACATTTGTTTAGAGCCTCCTTCAGGCTTGAGATGTGCAGAATTTAACTCGGAAATAAGGAAAATTGGACGAGAAATGCACAAAAGTGTTTGAAAATCTTTAAAGTCGATTATCTCGGAAACTATGAGAGATAGGGGCCTCATACTTTACATTTGTTTAGAGCCTCCTTCAGGCTTGAGATGTGCAGAATTTAACTCGGAAATAAGGAAAATTGGACGAGCAATGCATAAAAGTGTTCGAAAATCTTTAAAGTCGATTATCTCGGAAAGTATGAGAGATAGGGGCCTCAAACTTTACATTTGTTTAGAGCCTCCTTCAGGCTTGAGATGTGCAGAATTTAACTCGGAAATAAGGAAAATTGGACGAGAAATGCATAAAAGTGTTTGAAAATCTTTAAAGTCGATTATCTCGGAAACTATGAGAGATAGGGGCCTCAAACTTTACATTTGTTTAGAGCCTCCTTCAGGCTTGAGATGTGCAGAATTTAACTCGGAAATAAGGAAAATTGGACGAGAAATGCACAAAAGTGTTTGAAAATCTTTAAAGTCGATTATCTCGGAAACTATGAGAGATAGGGGCCTCAAACTTTGCATTTGTTTAGAGCCTCCTTCAGGCTTGAGATGTGCAGAATTTCACTCGGAAATAAGGAAAATTGGACGAGAAATGCACAAAAGTGTTTGAAAATCTTTAAAGTCGATTATCTCGGAAAGTGTGAGAGATAGGGGCCTCAAACTTTACATTTGTTTAGAGCCTCCTTCAGGCTTGAGATGTGCAGAATTTAACTCGGAAATAAGGAAAATTGGACGAGAAATGCATAAAAGTGTTTGAAAATCTTTAAAGTCGATTATCTCGGAAAGTATGAGAGATAGGGGCCTCAAACTTTACATTTGTTTAGAGCCTCCTTCAGGCTTGAGATGTGCAGAATTTCACTCGGAAATAAGGAAAATTGGACGAGAAATCCACAAAAGTGTTTGAAAATCTTTAAAGTCGATTATCTCGGAAACTGTGAGACATAGGGGCCTCAAACTTTACATTTGTTTAGAGCCTCCTTCAGGCTTGAGATGTGCAGAATTTAACTCGGAAATAAGGAAAATTGGACGAGAAATGCATAAAAGTGTTTGAAAATCTTTAAAGTCGATTATCTCGGAAAGTATGAGAGATAGGGGCCTCAAACTTTACATTTGTTTAGAGCCTCCTTCAGGCTTGAGATGTGCAGAATTTAACTCGGAAATAAGGAAAATTGGACGAGAAATGCACAAAAGTGTTTGAAAATCATTAAAGTCGATTATCTCGGAAACTATGAGAGATAGGGGCCTCAAACTTTGCATTTGTTTAGAGCCTCCTTCAGGCTTGAGATGAGCAGAATTTAACTCGGAAATAAGGAAAATTGGACGAGAAATGCATAAAAGTGTTTGAAAATCTTTAAAGTCGATTATCTCGGAAACTATGAGAGATAGGGGCCTCAAACTTTACATTTGTTTAGAGCCTCCTTCAGGCTTGAGATGTGCAGAATTTAACTCGGAAATAAGGAAAATTGGACGAGAAATGCACAAAAGTGTTTGAAAATCTTTAAAGTCGATTATCTCGGAAACTATGAGAGATAGGGGCCTCATACTTTACATTTGTTTAGAGCCTCCTTCAGGCTTGAGATGTGCAGAATTTAACTCGGAAATCAGGAAAATTGGACGAGCAATGCATAAAAGTGTTCGAAAATCTTTAAAGTCGATTATCTCGGAAAGTATGAGAGATAGGGGCCTCAAACTTTACATTTGTTTAGAGCCTCCTTCAGGCTTGAGATGTGCAGAATTTAACTCGGAAATAAGGAAAATTCGACGAGAAATGCATAAAAGTGTTTGAAAATCTTTAAAGTCGATTATCTCAGAAAATATGAGAGGTAGGGGTCTCAAACTTTACATTTGTTTAGAGCCTCCTGCAGGCTTGAGATGTGCCGAATTTAACTCGGAAATGAGGAAAAATGGACGAGAAACGCACGAAAGTGTTTGAAAATCTTTAAAGTCGATTATCTCGGAAACTATGAGAAAAACTATGAGTGAAGGAGGCCTATAACTTTAAATCCATTTAGAACCTTCTTTTAACTTGAACTGTGCTAAGATCTATAATTTCCAGGAGGAAGCTTCAGAAATGCTCTGACCACAAAAGGTATCTGAAGTGTTTTGGACATAATATGCAAGGAAATCCCAGAAGATCTGGGATTTCTGGAGGAAGCTCCAGAAATCCTCTGACCACAAAAGGTATCTGAAGTGTTTTGGGCATAATATACAAGGAAATCCCAGAAGATCTGGGATTTCTGGAGGAAGCACCAGAAATCCTCTGACCACAAAAGGTATCTGAAGTGTTTTAAGCATAATATGCAAGAAAATCTTAGAAGATGTGGGATTTCCTGGAGGAAGATCGCGAAAAATTGCGAAAAAGCTAGGGAATTCCCTGTCCGGAACAGTGCTGGAGATGATCCCCATGTGGATGGACTCAGATCTAACCATTTCAGGAAGAGAGATGGCGAAAAAGCTAGGGAATTCTATATTCGGAACAGTGCTGGAGATGGTCCCCATGTGGATGGACTCAGATCTGACCATTTCTGGAAGAGAGATGGCGAAAAATCTAGGGAATTCCATATCCGGAACAGTGCTGGAGATGGTCCCCATGTGGATGGACTCAGATCTGACCATTTCAGGAAGAGAGATGGCGAAAAAGCTAGGGAATTCCATATCCGGAACAGTGCTGGAGATGATCACCATGTGGATGGACTCAGATCTGACCATTTCTGGAAGAGAGATGGCGAAAAAGCTAGGGAATTCCATATCCGGAACAGTGCTGGAGATGGGTCCCCATGTGGATGGACTCAGATCTGACCATTTCTGGAAGAGAGATGGCGAAAAAGCTAGGGAATTCCATATCCGGAACAGTGCTGGAGATGATCACCATGTGGATGGACTCAGATCTGACCATTTCTGGAAGAGAGATGGCGAAAAATCTAGGGAATTCCATATCCGGAACAGTGCTGGAGATGGTCCCCATGTGGATGGACTCAGATCTGACCATTTCAGGAAGAGAGATGGCGAAAAAGCTAGGGAATTCCATATCCGGAACAGTGCTGGAGATGATCACCATGTGGATGGACTCAGATCTGACCATTTCTGGAAGAGAGATGGCGAAAAAGCTAGGGAATTCCATATCCGGAACAGTGCTGGAGATGGGTCCCCATGTGGATGGACTCAGATCTGACCATTTCTGGAAGAGAGATGGCGAAAAAGCTAGGGAATTCCATATCCGGAACAGTGCTGGAGATGGTCCCCATGTGGATGGACTCAGATCTGACCATTTCAGGAAGAGAGCTGCCGAAAAAGCTAGGGAATTCCATATCCGGAACAGTGCTGGAGATGGTCCCCATGTGGATGGACTCAGATCTGACCATTTCAGGAAGAGAGATGGCGAAAAAGCTAGGGAATTCCATATCCGGAACAGTGCTGGAGATGATCACCATGTGGATGGACTCAGATCTGACCATTTCTGGAAGAGAGATGGCGAAAAATCTAGGGAATTCCATATCCGGAACAGTGCTGGAGATGGTCCCCATGTGGATGGACTCAGATCTGACCATTTCAGGAAGAGAGATGGCGAAAAAGCTAGGGAATTCCATATCCGGAACAGTGCTGGAGATGATCACCATGTGGATGGACTCAGATCTGACCATTTCTGGAAGAGAGATGGCGAAAAAGCTAGGGAATTCCATATCCGGAACAGTGCTGGAGATGGGTCCCCATGTGGATGGACTCAGATCTGACCATTTCTGGAAGAGAGATGGCGAAAAAGCTAGGGAATTCCATATCCGGAACAGTGCTGGAGATGGTCCCCATGTGGATGGACTCAGATCTGACCATTTCAGGATGAGAGATGGCGAAAAAGCTAGGGAATTCCATATCCGGAACAATGCTGGGTATAGTCATCATATGGATGGGCTCAAAACTGATCATATCTGGAGGAAAAATGAGGAAAAGTAGGATAATACCATGTCCAGAGCTTTTCCAGGGATGGTCATCTTGTGGATAAAAAAGATTTTTTGGGGATGGTCACCATGTGGATGGGCTCAGATCTAACCATTTCAGGAAGAGAGATGGCGAAAAAGCTAGGGAATTCTATATCCGGAACAGTGCTGGAGATGGTCCCCATGTGGATGGACTCAGATCTAACCATTTCAGGAAGAGAGGTGGCGAAAAAGCTAGGGAATTCTATATCCGGAACAGTGCTGGAGATGGTCCCCATGTGGATGGACTCAGATCTGACCATTTCAGGAAGAGAGATGGCGAAAAAGCTAGGGAATTCCATATCCGGAACAATGCTGGGGATAGTCATCATATGGATGGGCTCAAAACTGATCATATCTGGAGGAAAAATGAGGAAAAGTAGGATAATACCATGTCCAGAGCTTTTCCAGGGATGGTCATCTTGTGGATAAAGAGGATTTTTTGGGGATGGTCACCATGTGGATGGACTCATATCTAACCATTTCAGGAAGAGAGATGGCGAAAAAGCTAGGGAATTCTATATCCGGAACAGTGCTGGAGATGGTCCCCATGTGGATGTACTCAGATCTAACCATTTCTGGAAGAGAGATGGGGAAAAAGCTAGGGAATTCTATATCCGGAACAGTGCTGGAGATGGTCCCCATGTGGATGGACTCAGATCTGACCATTTCTGGAAGAGAGATGGCGAAAAAGCTAGGGAATTCCATATCCGGAACAGTGCTGGAGATGGTCCCCATGTGGATGGACTCAGATCTGACCATTTCTGGAAGAGAGATGGCGAAAAAGCTAGGGAATTCCATATCCGGAACAATGCTGGAGATGGTCCCAATGTGGATGGACTCAGATCTGACCATTTCTGGGAGAGAGATGGCGAAAAAGCTAGGGAATTCCATATCCGGAACAATGCTGGGTATAGTCATCATATGGATGGGCTCAAAACTGATCATATCTGGAGGAAAAATGAGGAAAAGTAGGATAATACCATGTCCAGAGCTTTTCCAGGGATGGTCATTTTGCGGATAAAGAAGATTTTTTGGGGATGGTCACCATGTGGATGGACTCAGATCTGACCATTTCAGGAAGAGAGATGGCGAAAAAGCTAGGGAATTCTATATCCGGAACAGTACTGGAGATGGTCCCCATGTGGATGGACTCAGATCTAACCATTTCAGGAAGAGAGATGGCGAAAAATCTAGGGAATTCCATATCCGGAACAGTGCTGGAGATGGTCCCCATGTGGATGGACTCAGATCTGACCATTTCAGGAAGAGAGATGGCGAAAAAGCTAGGGAATTCCATATCCGGAACAGTGCTGGAGATGATCACCATGTGGATGGACTCAGATCTGACCATTTCTGGAAGAGAGATGGCGAAAAAGCTAGGGAATTCCATATCCGGAACAGTGCTGGAGATGGGTCCCCATGTGGATGGACTCAGATCTGACCATTTCTGGAAGAGAGATGGCGAAAAAGCTAGGGAATTCCATATCCGGAACAGTGCTGGAGATGGTCCCCATGTGGATGGACTCAGATCTGACCATTTCAGGAAGAGAGCTGCCGAAAAAGCTAGGGAATTCCATATCCGGAACAGTGCTGGAGATGGTCCCCATGTGGATGGACTCAGATCTGACCATTTCAGGAAGAGAGATGGCGAAAAAGCTAGGGAATTCCATATCCGGAACAGTGCTGGAGATGATCACCATGTGGATGGACTCAGATCTGACCATTTCTGGAAGAGAGATGGCGAAAAATCTAGGGAATTCCATATCCGGAACAGTGCTGGAGATGGTCCCCATGTGGATGTACTCAGATCTGACCATTTCTGGAAGAGAGATGGGGAAAAAGCTAGGGAATTCTATATCCGGAACAGTGCTGGAGATGGTCCCCATGTGGATGGACTCAGATCTGACCATTTCTGGAAGAGAGATGGCGAAAAAGCTAGGGAATTCCATATCCGGAACAGTGCTGGAGATGGTCCCCATGTGGATGGACTCAGATCTGACCATTTCTGGAAGAGAGATGGCGAAAAAGCTAGGGAATTCCATATCCGGAACAATGCTGGAGATGGTCCCAATGTGGATGGACTCAGATCTGGAGACCATTTCTGGGAGAGAGATGGCGAAAAAGCTAGGGAATTCCATATCCGGAACAATGCTGGGTATAGTCATCATATGGATGGGCTCAAAACTGATCATATCTGGAGGAAAAATGAGGAAAAGTAGGATAATACCATGTCCAGAGCTTTTCCAGGGATGGTCATCTTGCGGATAAAGAAGATTTTTTGGGGATGGTCACCATGTGGATGGACTCAGATCTGACCATTTCAGGAAGAGAGATGGCGAAAAAGCTAGGGAATTCTATATCCGGAACAGTGCTGGAGATGATCACCATGTGGATGGACTCAGATCTGACCATTTCTGGAAGAGAGATGGCGAAAAATCTAGGGAATTCCATATCCGGAACAGTGCTGGAGATGGTCACCATGTGGATGGACTCAGATCTGACCATTTCAGGAAGAGAGATGGCGAAAAAGCTAGGGAATTCCATATCCGGAACAGTGCTGGAGATGATCACCATGTGGATGGACTCAGATCTGACCATTTCTGGAAGAGAGATGGCGAAAAAGCTAGGGAATTCCATATCCGGAACAGTGCTGGAGATGGGTCCCCATGTGGATGGACTCAGATCTGACCATTTCTGGAAGAGAGATGGCGAAAAAGCTAGGGAATTCCATATCCGGAACAGTGCTGGAGATGGTCCCCATGTGGATGGACTCAGATCTGACCATTTCAGGAAGAGAGCTGCCGAAAAAGCTAGGGAATTCCATATCCGGAACAGTGCTGGAGATGGTCCCCATGTGGATGGACTCAGATCTGACCATTTCAGGAAGAGAGATGGCGAAAAAGCTAGGGAATTCCATATCCGGAACAGTGCTGGAGATGATCACCATGTGGATGGACTCAGATCTGACCATTTCTGGAAGAGAGATGGCGAAAAATCTAGGGAATTCCATATCCGGAACAGTGCTGGAGATGGTCCCCATGTGGATGGACTCAGATCTGACCATTTCAGGAAGAGAGATGGCGAAAAAGCTAGGGAATTCCATATCCGGAACAGTGCTGGAGATGATCACCATGTGGATGGACTCAGATCTGACCATTTCTAGAAGAGAGATGGCGAAAAAGCTAGGGAATTCCATATCCGGAACAGTGCTGGAGATGGGTCCCCATGTGGATGGACTCAGATCTGACCATTTCTGGAAGAGAGATGGCGAAAAAGCTAGGGAATTCCATATCCGGAACAGTGCTGGAGATGGTCCCCATGTGGATGGACTCAGATCTGACCATTTCAGGATGAGAGATGGCGAAAAAGCTAGGGAATTCCATATCCGGAACAATGCTGGGTATAGTCATCATATGGATGGGCTCAAAACTGATCATATCTGGAGGAAAAATGAGGAAAAGTAGGATAATACCATGTCCAGAGCTTTTCCAGGGATGGTCATCTTGTGGATAAAAAAGATTTTTTGGGGATGGTCACCATGTGGATGGGCTCAGATCTAACCATTTCAGGAAGAGAGATGGCGAAAAAGCTAGGGAATTCTATATCCGGAACAGTACTGGAGATGGTCCCCATGTGGATGGACTCAGATCTAACCATTTCAGGAAGAGAGGTGGCGAAAAAGCTAGGGAATTCTATATCCGGAACAGTGCTGGAGATGGTCCCCATGTGGATGGACTCAGATCTGACCATTTCAGGAAGAGAGATGGCGAAAAAGCTAGGGAATTCCATATCCGGAACAATGCTGGGGATAGTCATCATATGGATGGGCTCAAAACTGATCATATTTGGAGGAAAAATGAGGAAAAGTAGGATAATACCATGTCCAGAGCTTTTCCAGGGATGGTCATCTTGTGGATAAAGAGGATTTTTTGGGGATGGTCACCATGTGGATGGACTCATATCTAACCATTTCAGGAAGAGAGATGGCGAAAAAGCTAGGGAATTCTATATCCGGAACAGTGCTGGAGATGGTCCCCATGTGGATGTACTCAGATCTAACCATTTCTGGAAGAGAGATGGGGAAAAAGCTAGGGAATTCTATATCCGGAACAATGCTGGAGATGGTCCCAATGTGGATGGACTCAGATCTGACCATTTCTGGGAGAGAGATGGCGAAAAAGCTAGGGAATTCCATATCCGGAACAATGCTGGGTATAGTCATCATATGGATGGGCTCAAAACTGATCATATCTGGAGGAAAAATGAGGAAAAGTAGGATAATACCATGTCCAGAGCTTTTCCAGGGATGGTCATCTTGCGGATAAAGAAGATTTTTTGGGGATGGTCACCATGTGGATGGACTCAGATCTGACCATTTCAGGAAGAGAGATGGCGAAAAAGCTAGGGAATTCTATATCCGGAACAGTACTGGAGATGGTCCCCATGTGGATGGACTCAGATCTAACCATTTCAGGAAGAGATATGGCGAAAAAGCTAGGGAATTCTATATCCGGAACAGTGCTGGAGATGGTCCCCATGTGGATGGACTCAGATCTAACCATTTCAGGAAGAGAGATGACGAAAAAGCTAGGGAATTCCATATCCGGAACAATGCTGGAGATGGTCCCCATGTGGATGGACTCAGATCTGACCATTTCTGGAAGAGAGATGGCGAAAAAGCTAGGGAATTCCATATCCGGAACAATGCTGGGGATAGTCATCATATGGATGGGCTCAAAACTGATCATATCTGGAGGAAAAATGAGGAAAAGTAGGATAATACCATGTCTAGAGCTTTTCCAGGGATGGTCATCTTGTGGATAAAGAAGATTTGGGGATGTCTAAAATAATGATGAGAAGGACGTCTTATGTTCGTAGGTCATGAAATTGATTTTTCTTGCAAATTCTAATTCAATTATACTGCGAGAAATTATTGATAAATGGTTTTTAGCTCGTTAAAAAACTGTGGCCGGTTTTTGCTCGTAAGATTTCTCTAGAGGTTTTTTGAAGTCACCAAAAAAGTTACAGGGTTTTTGCAATAAGGTCCTCAATTATACTGCGAGAAATGATTGATAAATGGTTTTTAGCTCGTTAAAAAACTGTGGCCGTTTTTTGCTCGTAAGACTTTTTGACAGTTTTTTTGCTCTGACAAAAGAGATACAGGGTTTTTGCAATAAGGTCCTCAAATGTCGTTTCATTAAAAGTTCTGCTTTGATTGGGATTAGTCGAATTATGGGGAGATGTATTATTGAAACAGGTATTAAAATTTTGGGTGCGATTCCTGTTAGGTTGGAAAGTTTGGTTATTTCTTTGGGATTGATTTGGCCGATAGTTCTGTCGCGAATTTTGGGACGAATTTTGATTCCGGTTGTTATATGAATTATTTTGGTTTCTGTTTTGGTTTGTAAAAGAAGAAGATGAAGAACCTGATTGTGTTTGAGTTCCATTATTCCCAGAATTTTGTTGAAATTTCCCAGGATCAGGATTACCGGATGGGATGGTTTTTAATCTACTCTCCGCGAAAATAACTGCAGCACCAATGCTTTTGAAACTTCGCGTAAGTATCATGATGCGGGTATCATTATCCCGAATCCCGTTTGCAAAAATATCTAGTGCTTCGCGTAGATTTTTATCTTTTACAGCTTGTGTGATTCTCCCATCACAATGAGCGGCACATGCTGCATTAAAAATATTCATAGCATCCTCGACACGCTTCGCGAATAACGCTGCCTCTCCTATCCCTAGTTCAAGTTCATTTTGTGAAATTATAACGTCCCTAAATTCTTGATACGTGGTATAACTTTGTCCTCTTACAACTGAATACATTTCTGGGCTTAGTTTCATAATAATAAGCCTAACAAATTCCATATCTCTTGAATTATTTTCATCATTGAAATAATCTTCATATAAACTGTCGCAAATTGCGATAAAATGAGCTACTATATGCGACTCACTTGTGCATTTTGGGATGTCCTTATAGAGTTCGCTGAACGGTACAGTAGCCATATTCTGCTGCGTAGTTTCTGAGCTGTTGGAATTTATAGATGATTGTTGCTGTTGCGATGGAGGAGGTGGTGGCGGATCCGTAGGTCGGTTATTGATTGGTGATTGTTGAAGTTGTGGTGATAGCGGAGATGTTGGATGTTGTGCAGGAGTACCGTCCTGATGATGGGTTCTTTGTGGTGATGGAAGCCGCGGAGTCTCTTGTACTTCGTCTGTAGATGACTGATTTCTGCTAGATGTCGGTGTTCTAACGACTATCGGTAGTGCAGCAATCTCTCGTAAAATTGGGGTAACACCAAGATACAATGGTTGATGGTGTCTCTCAGAAGTATGTTGTGATGCTGCTGATGGTGGCGTATATGTAATTGGGGATGGTTCCGGTGGTGTTCGTGCTGTTTTTCCACTCCGTTGAAATACACTAGGACAGTTTTCTACACTAGGACCAGGACCATTTTCTGAGCTTCTCCTGGTAGTTTCAGTCTTTTGAACCGTTTTATTTTTAACTACAACTTTTTTTGTTCTTAAATGGAAGCTGGTGCGGTTACTCATTTACGGTTACTCATTTGAGATTATCTGATTCTCTTTTAAACTTCACAAC
Source organism: Phlebotomus papatasi (assembly GCF_024763615.1). Taxonomy (NCBI): domain Eukaryota; kingdom Metazoa; phylum Arthropoda; class Insecta; order Diptera; family Psychodidae; genus Phlebotomus; species Phlebotomus papatasi. The sequence goes on from NW_026604957.1 coordinate 56,601, forward strand.
ACTTATTCAACACTGGATAATCCCACTTCCAAACCAATTTGATATGCCAGGTTAAAACTCACTGAATGTAGTTATATAAATTATGTTTATTGGCTTCTTGTCTTGTGTTTTCAAGTGACTTCGAGCGACTTCAAGCGACTTCGAGCGACTTCGATCTATTCTAGTGTTGCACTTACTTTTATGCATATTTTATGTTTATTTAGCAGTAAGCGCAACACTAGGAAATTACAATAAGCATAAAAAGCATAATAATCTTAAAGCATAACATATTTCATCAAATATCTTAACTAAAATAAGAAAGGGGAAGGAGTTAACAAATAGGAACACGGATGTTCCGCTACATGATTTTGTTAATAGAAATTCCTACTATTTATAGAAAAATTAAAATTCTACCCCACTAAAGATCACAAAAAATGTACTTATTCTAAGTCTCATTAATTTGCGTCAATCAAGAAAAAATGGCTTTATTTGTGCCTTTTTCGTGTAAACAAATAAAATGCTGAGCGTTATTAGGTGAGATTCTTAACAATCTCACCTACTATAATCCTAACAAAATCTCATGTCCTCCGATTGGCCCCAAACTTTGCCAGAATGTGTTTTGACACTTCCTGATCACGAATATATGGATGGCTAAAAACCGTTCCCGTCCGTCCGTCCGTCCGTCCGTCCGTCCGTCCGTCCGTCCGTCCGTCCGTCCGTCCGTCCGTCCGGCCGGCCGGGAACGTAACTTAGCCCCCCATATATTCGTGATCAGGAAGTGGCGAAACACATTTTGGCCAAGTTTGAGCGCGATCGGAGGACATGAAATTTTGTTAGGATTATAGTAGGTGAGATTGTTAAGAATCTCACCTAATATGATTTTAAGGGCTTTATTCTGTATTACTTGTATCTCCTTGAGTAGTTGTTGATTAGCCCCGCCCTATACCATGGTTCCATACGAAAGCATACTTTGATACATGGAGTGGTAAAATACTCTTCTGCAAGCGAATTTTACAAATTCAATGTGAGAATGAGATTCTCAAACTCAATTCAACTAAGATTGAGTTGAGAATATTTTTTGAGAATATTTCAAACTGTTATACTGGAAAGTGATGTTTACATTTGGTAATTCCAGTGTCAGAACATTAATGTTTTCAAAAAGTGAATTAATCGAATTAATTCTATAATCCGCACCCTAAGGCACGGTTTTTAGTTCACGAAATAATATTTGAGGGTATCGAATAATCCTTAAATTTGCTAGAAAAAAAATTCAAATTTTTATGCAAAATCATAAAATATGTGTATAAGCACAAACATTCTACATGACTTGTGATTCTTATTTTGACCACACTACCGCAATTTTATTTTTTACTTGTATATAAATATTTTTAAAATTATTAGCATTTACATTAAAAACCACTTCAAAAAAATTGGAACAAATCTCCGTTTTGGGAATTATAACTTAATTTTAACTGCCCGAACTCCAAGAGAGAGCAGTTTTCACAATCGACTTTTTTTTTACTTCTCACCACCCTAGCTGCCAAACGGCAAGAGATATTGATTTCCAGTCTTCGGTAACCCCCCCCCCCACAAGTCAATATATTCTCTATCCAACTAAATTACTCAAAGTACCCCCACTCCTTCTATCCCCTCCAAAAACATGTATTTTGACTTTGCAAAAAGTTGGCTCTGACGATTTCGTTCATTTTGGATATGTTTCGGAGATAGTTCAGCTGAACATATCGTCCTTAGACACCTGTCACCAGTTAATTCGTCATCTAGAATTTTTGAAATCCTCTTGAACAATTTTCAATTTTAAGCTGGTTTTGTGGTGATTAAAAGACAAATTAAATTCGACAATAATTTTATATGCATCAGAAAAATTGCGAAAATGTATATAAGGGCCTTGACAGACATGAGGATTAGCCGAAAGACGGCTTAGCGTAATTATATCAGAAATAATGGTTAAACTACATTTCTATCATTTTTCACAAAGTCGTCTCTCGGCTTAAGTCATAAGTGTGTCTAGGGCAAGGCAGAGATCTTTCTCGGGAGTTCGAACAACTCGCAAAGCCTCGGACGCTTTGCCACCCTTTTTATATAATAAAATGGTACTAAAATTATCACCACTTTAGGGATAGTCCTCAGAATGAAGATTTGTTGTTCAAACAGCGTTGGTGCTTTGACAGAGAAAGAAAGCACTAGATAAGTTACTATGTACACCGTTATTTGATTCTCTTTCACATGCGGTGAAGTCTCTGTGTCATTTTGGTGAAAAAATACTAGTACATGCAAATTATTCAGAGTTCTTGTGAAATTTGTGCAAAGGTTGCTTAAAACTTACTCATAAAAAAGTAATGATTTACCTGAAATTGTTTTGCTCTGGTTTTTTCGTGGATTTTTCAAGGATTTGTGGTAATTGTAAGTGAAAATTGCATTACAATAGACTACTTTGTCCAAGGTGGACAAGAGTTCATCGGAAAGGGTTGCTGGATATTCAAGGAGTTCTTAGTAATTGTCAGGGAACGTGCCAATTCCATCATCTTCATGGATAAAATTGACTAAATCGGCTTCTCAAAAATTGAGTCCGGAAGTGCAAAAGATACCGAAGCGCAGCGCACGCTGCTTAAGCTGCTCAATAGAATTCGAAACCACAAAAAATATCAAAGTCATCATGATAACTAACAGCATTGTCATTTTCGATCTAGCTCTCTTGTGTCCCGAGCGCTTTGACCGGAACATCAAATTCCCGCCACCAAATGTAGAGCGTGCGGCCTATTCGACACATGTCAACCCTCGTCGACGGCTGCAACCCACCAATCCCAATTCCTTATTCCTTTAACACGCCCAACCCCTACCATCCCAAGGCGGGTGCTGAAGGTTGCTATATGGTGCTCTTGTTGCTTATGGCAATTAACATCAGTACTTCAGTGAGTGAGCATCAGTCGCCGTGGACAGTCACTCTCAGGAAGTTGAAATAAGGGTGGAAAACCTCAGTTCCCCATTTTTCCTCTATAAAGTGGTAGTATCTATTTAGGTGAGCCCCATCTGGGCTTACACAAATAAGGAAGCTTGACTGGATATACTCAAAAAACATTAGCGTAAGATAAACCTCACCTAAAGGGTCAATCTCAGGAGATTGTTGAGCTCTGATGCGTGTAGCGTCGAAGGAGTGTGCAAGGAGGCTAGAATGTATGCTCTCAGGGAAAAGCGTGTCCGTATGACATAAGGGAACTCGAGATCGGGCGAATATCTAAAATTTTAAAGCGCATTTTCTCCACCTTTATTTTTACAATTTTTTTTTCGAAATGGCTTGAAAGATGGCTAAGAAAACTTATGGACCTTGAATCAATTGCAGCATAATGTTGAAACGAAATATGAAGATAATCCGGGGATTGTCGGTCATTTTCTAATGTTTGAGCGTGAAGTAGAATAAATTAAAACAGTGTATTAATGAGATGGCAAAGCGTCCCAGCCTTGCGGAATGCTTGAACTCACGTGATAGAGCTCTCCTTTTTCCTTCAAAAACTCAAGATTGCGGTTTTTCTTAGGTCAAAGGTATGTTTGGACGGAATGTCCACCAAGAAATCTTAGGAGCCGTTTTTAAACAAAAGAAAAAACATGGTTTTGGTGGGGTTGGAGGGGAGTGGGAGGAAAAGAAGAAAAACGTTTGGAGATATCATTTTTTTATTGGGGGTCACTGAAGACCGGAACTTGATATCTCTTACCGTTAAACTCTAGGACGGTAACAAGTTGAAAAAAAGACGATTATATAACTGCTCTCTCTGTGAGTTCAAGCAGTGAAATTAGACCCTCTATTCTAAAGTCTAATTTTTGCCATATACCTATGAAATAAAGTTATCCCAACTTATCCGTAAATTCTTCCAAAAAAACGAACGATTAAATTATAATAAATTTATATGATCTACACTTTAATATGGGTTTAAGAAAGATATTGAGGCTTACACTGTATTAACGAGCTTGTTAAAAGGCGAATTTTTCATGAAATAAAAAGAAACATCCACTACAGTAAACTTCACAGAATCACGTTTAGAGCAACAGCTGCGCTTTTTTGTACTTCGAAACATAAACATAAAGTCGAAACATAAAGTTGTTGTATCTTGCTAAATCGAACAAATACAGTGATGAATTGACATTTTCTGGCATGTCAGAAAAGTCAAACATATGAGAAAAACAGCTTACGCCAAAGCACTATTCTACATTCCTGCATACGAAAATATATTTAGAGCTGGCTTAACTTGACCTCTAGAATAACGTTTGTATGTGGTACAAACTGAAGTTATTCTTCGTTTCAATATTCAGCTGTTAAGATTTATTGTTTTTAGAATTCAATTCCCTTTTAATGAAACCTATATGGTTGTTGAAAATCCATTTTTAATTTTTTACAAATTTTTACAGTCAATATTTTCTCTCCAAAAATTGTTAAACTGAAAAAAAGTTTCAATTTCACAATTTTCTCTATTTTTTATTTTATGTTTCACAATTAGATTTTTTGTCACTTAGGAACTGCTATGACAAATTCTCCTCCTAATACAGGATGCCCCTTACCCGATTTAAGCAAATTTACGTTCTATAGAAAAATCTTAGAATTCATAATGCGGTGGGAATTATTTTTTGTAATGAAGAGTATAAAAATAAATTACTGAGCGTATCATAGGTATGATATTTTCGTAAATTATTGGACTAAATCAACGAGAAAATTGTTCAAGAACTCGAATTCAAAAAGTTGAAATTTATTGCATAACGTAATTTAATAAAAAGTAAAATATCTCGCTTGTCAGTCTGTTCAAGATGAACATGCACGTTCATACAAATTATTTTCAAATTAGGATTTTTTAATCTTTGAGGGATAATAATGGGTTTTAATTCATATCGAACTACTTTTGAATACTTAAATCGCCAGAATATTCATCATAAGTCCTCACATCCTAAAAAGGATACGAATAATTCAACAAAAAAGTTGGATAGTTTTGGCTTCACCAAGACTTTACAAAGGTTTTCGTTACCCCTACTTTTCAAGTCAATGACTTATCCTTAAAGGATTTAAGGACTATTACACTATTTTTAGATACTTTTACTACTAGGAATGTCCTGTCATTTCAATTAGAGACGAATAGTTTAACTAATATACGGTTTTTAGTTAAATCGAGTCATTTCATGAAGTATACAAAACAAGCCTCACTTTAACGGCAAATATTGAAGAAACTAGGATGCTAAACGATCCTAAACTTTTACCATCCTATTTTCTATATCCTTAACTGTATCTGATATCAATTTGCTACCATTCTAACAAGTAGTTTCTATGATATTAGAGATTGAAAATTGTCAAATTCTTATTGAAAGTAGGTCATTATGCTTAGTGCTAATGACACCCGTTCATTCACTTCTTGATCAGCATTTTTTCGTCAGCAAAATAAAGAATGTGCAATTTTGCAATGACGCATTATGGGTTCACGAAGTTCACCTTAGTAATTAAGTGGGGTAAAAATGATTTTGTATAAATAGGGTTAATTTTTGTTAAATAAATCAGATTGCGATAGAGATTCCTGAGTTTCACTTCTAGCAGCACGAGAGTGCTTGTTCCAGAGAAATCGCATCTCCCTTTTGGCCCAAGACCAGCGGCATCCTATTGCCTAAGGATTACCAGCGGCCAATTGGCTCCCTACTGCCAGGAAACAGCGGCTTCTCTTCAAGAAGCCTTAAGACCTAGGGCAGGCTTTGAGAATATTTCTGGAGGAATTTTTCCCTAGAGGCATTCATTTGCCGGACTGCAAGGTTGGAAATTTATTTCTAACCTTGGTTAAACTCTCTCGAGGCACCCCCGGGGGTAGCCTACACAAGGGGGCATTACTGCCTTAAGCCCGGTGGCTCGAAAGAGCCGTTACTAGAGGCCGTGAAAACAGCCGAGAGTCAGTCCAAACAGTGGAAGAATTCCCCAGGAAGTTCTCACCAGAGCAAGGGAATAATCTGACGGGATTCGGATTATTCTCTTCCTCTAGCTTCGGCTTTTCAGCTGTTTGGAGCCGAAACATGGTCCTTCGAGCCGGATAATCCTTACAAGATTATCCGGCATCGTTGAGGTCCCAACCCAAGGTGTCTACGCAGAGGACGTTAATCACCAACCAGAGGACTGCTTCTTCCCTGTGGACATACGACAAGCAGTTAGAAGGGAACCTCATCAGTGATCTATCAGCGACACTGACCATACCAATGAGAGTATCTTGGAAAGATATTCGACTCACCGTGACGTCAGTCTTCATAAGACGTCATTTCACCAGCGATTGACATCAGTTTCATCGTTTCTCGTCTCATCAGCAGGCAGCTAATTCTCCAAGAAGTAGTGCACGACTCCTTGGAAGGATTCCGGCGAAGGTGTCCTGGGACAGCTCATCCTTCATCCATTGTCTTCAGGAGGTTCGCAGACGACTTTTCTAAGTCATTCCATCACTGAGTCCAGTCTCACGTGATCAGCAGATTTATTCCAATCTGTGTTGGGTGCCCTCTATTCTCGAGCGGTGTTCCCATTCAACGGCAAACCGGATCCATTGCCAAATCTTCAGCCTGCAGTATTTCTTTAAGGAAACATCGCAGGATCCATCATCGAGTCCTGTCTCCGGTGATTCAACGATATTCTATCGTTAGAGGACCTCATCAGAAGGTTCCAGACTACAGTTCTCATCGAATCAAGATTGAGAAAGGTCCAACGTCGTTTCAAGGTCCAGTCCAGACGACATCCATCCAGATCTTATTCAGAAGATCACTACCATAAGAACGTTCTCCACAATCCTCGAGGAGAAAAAAAACACTTTATCAGTTGACTGATCTTCGGTGAATTTACTCACCAAACTTCATCAATTTCTGGGAAATTTACGCCTTTCCAGAAAGAATCCAGCATCCGCCCAGATCCATTGGGAAAGCAATCACATTCGCTGATTGCCACAGCTTGTTGACTCACCACCTCGCTGCAACACATCCAGAAGACAAGAGGGTGGAAGTCCAAGAATCAAAAAATCGGCAAGAACACTCTATATCTGAGTGCTTCTTCATAAATTTGCCAATCCAGGCATTTTCCTTGTGGGACACCACACATTCTTCCGTATCTTCAAAATCCACTAGAGATACAGAATTATCACAGACTCACTGCACCATCCACGCACTCACGAAATATATTCACGGATATCATTATCTCACGGAGAGGTCGCAAAGTCCAACACGTCACATTCCGCACTAATTTCACACAATTCATCTACAATTAAAAATCAAAAGTGCAAACGTTGGAATATTGAAACGGCAATCCACGACGCGCGAAGAAGGCACAGTGAGGATCAGATTACATTTGGGTAAATCACACGTCCAGTGTTGACACACACCAAAGCTTTCTTCAATAATTCCCTACAACTCTACTATCAGAATGGCTCATTCAAATCCAACGGAAGAAGAAATTCCATCAACTGAGGAAGACATCAGACTGTTGTCTCATTGGTTAGTCCAGTTTCCCAAACTACCTGCCATTGAGATCAAGAAGTTTTCCGGCAACGAAGAAGATTGGCACTCCTTCTTTGAGCTCTTCAACACGGTTATTCACGAAAACCCAAGGCTCGAAGATGTAACAAGGCTCCAGTATTTGATGTCATATCTTGAAAAGGGACCACTGTCCTTGATTGATCACCTGACACTTTCCAACGCCAATTATTCCAGTGCTATCAGCATTCTTAAAACCAGATATGAAAGCAAGAGGATTTTGGTCGCATCTTACGTCAAACCTTTAGTCAGGTACAAGAAATTCAAAATCTACTCCGCTGAAGATGTTATTGGGCTACATGATCGCATCAACGTGTCTCTTACGGGACTTAAGAATCTTCAGTACGACATCAGTTCCTGGGATCCCTTAATCGTATCCATCGCCATGAACAAATTTGATTCTGAAACTGCTAAAGCTTTTGAGGAGACTTTGCCTGATACAACGACGGTTCCATCCTTGGAAGAACTTCAGAACTTCCTTACAAGAAGATACAGAATCCTAAAAGCCATAGGAAACAACTCCAAGAGCAACTAAGAGGATCCGTTATTCCAGGGCGCGGGCCCCAGTATGTTCAAGATGAACATGCACGTTCATACAAATTATTTTCAAATTAGGATTTTTTAATCTTTGAGGGATAATAATGGGTTTTAATTCATATCGAACTACTTTTGAATACTTAAATCGCCAGAATATTCATCATAAGTCCTCACATCCTAAAAAGGATACGAATAATTCAACAAAAAAGTCGGATAGTTTTGGCTTCACCAAGACTTTACAAAGGTTTTCGTTACCCCTACTTTTCAAGTCAATGACTTATCCTTAAAGGATTTAAGGACTATTACACTATTTTTAGATACTTTTACTACTAGGAATGTCCTGTCATTTCAATTAGAGACGAATAGTTTAACTAATATACGGTTTTTAGTTAAATCGAGTCATTTCATGAAGTATACAAAACAAGCCTCACTTTAACGGCAAATATTGAAGAAACTAGGATGCTAAACGATCCTAAACTTTTACCATCCTATTTTCTATATCCTTAACTGTATCTGATATCAATTTGCTACCATTCTAACAAGTAGTTTCTATGATATTAGAGATTGAAAATTGTCAAATTCTTATTGAAAGTAGGTCATTATGCTTAGTGCTAATGACACCCGTTCATTCACTTCTTGATCAGCATTTTTTCGTCAGCAAAATAAAGAATGTGCAATTTTGCAATGACGCATTATGGGTTCACGAAGTTCACCTTAGTAATTAAGTGGGGTAAAAATGATTTTGTATAAATAGGGTTAATTTTTGTTAAATAAATCAGATTGCGATAGAGATTCCTGAGTTTCACTTCTAGCAGCACGAGAGTGCTTGTTCCAGAGAAATCGCATCTCCCTTTTGGCCCAAGACCAGCGGCATCCTATTGCCTAAGGATTACCAGCGGCCAATTGGCTCCCTACTGCCAGGAAACAGCGGCTTCTCTTCAAGAAGCCTTAAGACCTAGGGCAGGCTTTGAGAATATTTCTGGAGGAATTTTTCCCTAGAGGCATTCATTTGCCGGACTTCAAGGTTGGAAATTTATTTCTAACCTTGGTTAAACTCTCTCGAGGCACCCCCGGGGGTAGCCTACACAAGGGGGCATTACTGCCTTAAGCCCGGTGGCTCGAAAGAGCCGTTACTAGAGGCCGTGAAAACAGCCGAGAGTCAGTCCAAACAGTGGAAGAATTCCCCAGGAAGTTCTCACCAGAGCAAGGGAATAATCTGACGGGATTCGGATTATTCTCTTCCTCTAGCTTCGGCTTTTCAGCTGTTTGGAGCCGAAACACAGTCAATTACAATAGCTGTGAATATTTGTAAAGACATGTATTGACGTTACACATAACCTCCAAAAAGTTCCTGGACAGTGACTCTGTGCGGAGTAAAGATGTAGTGGATGAATCTCGGTAATCCCTGGATGAAAAAGTATGATCCTAGAGGCGTCTGGAAGGCTCTGACCATGTTATCCTCCACCTGGAGTGAAGCAACTTTTGGTGATGTGTTTTGTGTGTGTGGGAATGGGAAAGGTGTAGTGAATGCATCTCTGGCTGCAGGGAAAAACTGCCAGAGGCGTCTGGATAAGTCTGGTCGCGCTACCCATCACTCCAGGTGGAGCTTCGATTTCTTTCAGGCTATCTTCTACTAGAGCTACCAGACGCTTCTAAAGTGGAAAAACTCTTACAAGGGAAGGTCTCGAACCGTGCGGAAGCCGGCCCTTATAAGACATTGCATTTTAAGCTAATTGGGGCACGACAAATTCAATGGTGATAGTCACTAATTTCGGAATTCATGGGGTCACCCGTTACAGGGGGGTATTGCGGGGGTGGTAAATCTTTATTTTGGCTCTAGAAGCCAGATGGTTGGAAATATCGACTTGGGGTCTTCGGGTGACCCCCCTATAAGTTGACCTTAGGAATCTAAATATGACCTTCATTTTCCCCCCACCCCTCCCCTTCTCTTAAAAAACATGTTTTTTGGGATATCTCGAAAACTACTCGTCCGATAGTTTTCATTGTCAAATATGTTGTAGATGCTATCCAGACGGATATTTCGCCCATACATATCAATGACCTTGAAACATTCCTTCATGACATTTTTCAAGGTCAAATGTATTTAAAGCTTAAAAAATTACTTTTTTCGACAAATTTTATCAAAGTATTATTTTTGAATGACACCAATCGTTTATTTAATAATTATAAACCAATGTAAGCCACTTTAATGTCATAGACACGTTTTTGACATTTATATATACTACAAATCCAAATGTGATTTTAAAAACACGTTGTGTTTACCAACTTCTAATATTGGGTGTTGACTGATTTCCTAAAGTAAGACATTATGGCAATGAAATTTTCAAGAAATTTATGAAATTTTATGAAATTTCATGAAATTTATGAGAATTTACTGGATAATATTCTACCGAGCACTGATTAATAATTTTAAATTTATAACAAGGATTATTGTTTGTAAATGAAATGAAATGGGACATATTGGGAGAAAACCAACTTTCATTACGACAATAATATATTGAATTTCAAGTATATAAAGATCTATATGCAACCATGAACAAAAAATGCAATTTTCTGGAAGACTTAATTTGAAAAATTATATATTTTAAAGTCATACTAGATATCTTTAGAACAAATATACAAATCAATCACAAAACGGTAAAAAGTATACTTTAAAAAAGTGCAATTCAAGTATAAAACAATAAACAATGTGCTACAAACATTTAGCCGAAATATAAAATGGTAAAAAAACACGCTTCAAATACGCACAGATTGAAACACAAACGGTAAATGCGCCTAAAATCACGCACAGCTCAATAATAAAACAGAAAATGCGCTTAAAATCATGCACAGATTCATCATAAAACGGTTATTGAGCTTAAAGTCACGCACAATTCAATCAAAAAGCGGCCAATGCGTTCAAAATAGCGCACAACTCAATCATAAAACAGTGGAAGCGCTTTAAATCACGCACAGATCAATGATAAAATAGTGAAAACGCTCAAAATCACGCACAGCTGAGTCACAAAAACGGTGGAAGTGCTAAATATCACGCAAAGATCAATCATAAAACCGTTAATGCACTGAAAATCATGCACAGATCAATCATAAAACGGTGAAAGTGTTCAAAATCATGCCCAGTACAATCACAAAATGGTCAATGTGCCTAAAATCTCGCACAGCTTAATCATAAAAGAGTAAATGCGTTCAATATCACGTACAGATCAATCACAAAACAGTAAATGCGCTTAAAATCACGCACAGATCAATGGTAAAACAGTAAATGCGCTCAAAATCACGCACAGATCAATCATAAAACGGTCTACGCGTTCAAAATTACGCACAGATCAATCATAAAACGGTGAAAGCGCCCAAAATTACGAACAACTTAATCATAAAACGGCGGAGGCGCTTAAAATCACGAACAACTCAATCATAAAACGATGACAGTGCTTAAGATTACGCACAGCTCAATCACAAAACGGTGAAAGCGCTCAAAATCACGCACAGCTCAATCACAAAACGGTGCAAGCGCTCAAAATCACGCACAGCTGAATCATAAAACGGTGGAAGAGCTCAAAATCACGCACAGATCAATCATAAAACGGTGAAGGCGTTCAAAATCACGCACAGATCAATCATAGAACGGTGAAAGCGCTCAAAATCACGCACAACTCAATCATGAAATGGTGCGGGCGCTTCAAATTACGCACAACTCAATCATAAAACGATGAAAGAGCTCAAAATCACTCACAGATCAATCATAAAACGATGAAAGAGCTTAAAATCACGCACAGATCAATCATAAAACAGTTAATGCGCCCAAAATCACGCACAACTCAATCATAAAACGGTGAAAGCGCTTAAGACCACGCACAGATCAATCACAAAACGGTGGATGTTACGGCGCAATCTTAATTTTTTAGCGCAATTGCAAAGATTGGCGCGTGAATCGATGAGAATGGACTGTAAGCCAGTGGCGCTCATTTCATGCAAGTGGAGCACTGGCTAATGCGGGTTTTTTACTCCTCCCAAAGATCCCGCTAATCCTGATGCGCAATCGAGTTCCCAAAAATTACCATTTTTTCCTTCTATTCAGTCTCAAATAATCCATTGGCACAAGAGCATTCGAGTGAATTCCAAAATCAATTTATGTGAGAAAATTATTGTAAATTATTTATTAAGTTAAAGAAAATAAGTGGAAAGGATTGTAAAAATCAGTGAATTTATTTGGTGAACATTAAAAATTATTGGTGGTGGAACAAAGTGTTTTTTCATCAAAGTTTTTCGCCAACACGTGGGACAACGTGGAGTCTTTTAGAAGACACACATTTTCTGGACATCAGACGGAAAATCTGCCCATCGCGGGAAAATTTCGTCCATTCGACCGGATGGTTCGGTGGACAGGCAGATATTAATTTTCCGTATTTTTCTACCGTTTTTCAGGTAATTGGGAAACTAAAGCACAGTCCGTGCAATCCATTCTAAAGTGGAATACTTATACTTTTTCTACTACATTTTCCCAAGGTAATTCAGTGGACTCCTTTCTGAGACTTTTGGGGCAATTTTTTTATCGTTCAATTATTTCATCTTCTTTAAGGTTTGTGTAACTGCACATAATTTCGTCCATTCGACCGGATGGTTCGGTGGACAGGCAGATATTAATTTTCCGTATTTTTCTACCGTTTTTCAGGTAATTGGGAAACTAAAGCACAGTCCGTGCAATCCATTCTAAAGTGGAATACTTATACTTTTTCTACTACATTTTCCCAAGGTAATTCAGTGGACTCCTTTCTGAGACTTTTGGGGCAATTTTTTTATCGTTCAATTATTTCATCTTCTTTAAGGTTTGTGTAACTGCACATAATTTGGTCCTTCGAGGACCCCAGCGCACTCAATACCAGTCCACAGCTTCAGGATGTCAACCATGGACTTGAAAATCACGCGAACCTGCCTGGTGGGAAGCATGAATCGCATTGAGGACTACATTGACAAGCTCACCGTCGAGGAAAAGGAATTTCTGGGCTTCAAAGGAAATATGGAGACTCAGGCGAAGATGGTGAAGTCAATCAGGGAAAGGTTCACGGCTATTCAAACTTCCATCATCGAGAACCAAACTGAGGAGACCAGCCGTCAGGATGAGAAGAAGTATGCTCATTCCTTTTATGCGAGGTGTGATCATCTTATGGCAGCGATTCAGAGCATCATCTGTGAACTCCCTGGCAGTGTAACAGATGAGGACGACTCCAAGACATCTCTTCCTGCCGATATGATGCGGTTCATGACGTCATTTTTGAATCAATCAGAGCTACGTCATCAGCAGCAAATGGATCTTCTGCTCAACACTCTAACAGGCGCAGCAAGTATTAATAATCAAAATAATGTTCAATTGAATGCTCCTGCCCCTGTTAGTAAACTACCGCAAAAAAACCTCCCCACTTTTGATGGCAAGTTCTCGTCATGGTTTTCATTCAAAGACCGTTTTACGTCTTCAGTAATAAATTTTCCTGGTATTTCTGATGTCCAGCGATTAGATTATTTGACTTCCGCGGTCTCAGGGGCTGCCGCATCCGCGATTAAGAACATTGCAATAACAGATGCTAACTTCCAAGTCGCTTGGAACATTTTGATCGATAAGTTTGAGCGTAAAAATGATATTATTACTGACCATATCAAAACCTTCTTCTCCATGCCACGTGTCACTCCTAGTCATCCCGAAGCCATTCATGAGATTACAAATATATTTTCTGAGCATACAATGGCATTGGATGCCATTAATGTGACACAAAGAGATCCATGGCTTATCGAATTTGCACTCGGGCGCTTAGATTCTGAATCTCGAGTTCTTTGGGGAAGGCAAATAGGAAATGATGTGCCTACATTAGATCAATTTTCCAAATTTCTTAATCAAAGATGTGTCGATCACCGAAATTCCAATCCAGACCCTGTCAAGACCAATCAAACCTCCACAACTAATCCACGCCAATCATTTAACAAGTCCTCAAATTCTCGCAAATCCGCCAATGCTCTTGCCACTGCTGCGACTCCATCCAATTCCTCTAATTGCCGATTTTGCCAAGAATCGCCACACGGCTTATTTAAGTGTGCGAAATTCTTGTGCCTGCCCGCGGAGGAGAAGTTCCAGGCTGTTAAACGGCTCAGTCTCTGTCGCAATTGCTTCGCCACCCACATGACCCACACATGCACCTACCATAAATGCCAAAAGTGTCATGGGCGGCACAATACCTTGCTCCACGATCACTATGCTTCTGCCACTCAGGATTCCTCTGGTACTTCTACGTCCAAATCTGGGTCCCTTCCTGCTGCTAAGAATAAACCCTCGTCCGGTCCTGCCTCGGATGATTCTGGTTCCCCCAATGTTTTGGCCGTCAGTACATCATTTGAGAATCAACTCTCTGATTCTCCTCCAAAGATTTTCCTTGCTACTGCGCTTGTGAATGTACTTACTTCCAATGGAGGAACTGTCCCATGCCGTCTAGTCCTAGACGGAGCAGCCCAAGTGAACGTGATGACGACAGAGTTATATTCCCGACTCAATCTGCCTAAATTCCCTGCCAATCTCAACATTTCGGGAATAAATGAGAACCGTTCAAAGGCCAAGTTCTACGTACAGGCAACTATTCTCTCAAGAATGTCTGATACGTCCTTCTCATTTAAGTGCTTTGTCCTGCCCAGAATTGCTGGAAATATTCCGAACTGGGATGTTGATACTTCCGCTATTGAAATGCCTCAGCATGTTCAGCTTGCCGATCCCTCATGGTCAGTACAACACCCAGTTGACCTTTTGTTATGTGGAAACCCATACTGGGCCAGCTGGCTAAATGACTCGATCTCATTGGGTACGGGACTCCCATTGCTTAAAGAAACGGTGTTTGGGTACGTCGTTCTTGGGGAGCACGAGCCAGTGCCTCCCCCTGAGGAGCATGACAGCGTTTGCCTATCCACTACAGCTCTCAATGAGACACTACGTCGTTTTTGGGAGATTGAGAGTCTGCCCGCTGATGAAGATATCACTGATGACCAACTTGCTGCAGAGCACCATTTTCAAACTACCCACACTCGCAATTCGGAAGGTCGTTTCGTAGTACAATTACCGTTCCGTGAAAATCCAAATGCTTTAGGTGATTCACGTTCATTAGCGATCCGACAACTCTTGGCACTTGAAAGAAGATTTGAAAAGAATCCCGAGCTTCGCACCCTATATGGAGAGGTCATGAATGAACAGCTCAAAAATGGCTGGGTTGAGCCTGTTCCTGCTGGGTCTCACCCCTCTTCCACTTATTATATGCCTCACCAAGGAGTGCTGAAGAACTCAACAACTACGAAGCTCCGCATTGTTTTTAATGCGAGTGCGAAGACATCAAATGGCGTGTGTCTTAATAATTTATTGCGGGTGGGCCCCGCAGTTCAGCCAACTTTGGCGGAAATCTTGTTGCGTTTTCGACGCCATCAGTTTGCTCTCACTGCAGATATTAGTAGGATGTATTTGCAAGTGATTTTGGACCCATCTCATACGGATTTCCAACGTTTTGTTTGGCGTCCCGATAAGTCTCAGCGCATACAGGAGTTCAGAGTCACTCGTGTCTGTTTTGGGGTGGCCTCTAGTCCGTTCTTGGCTACTAGAGCATTGCTGCAATTGGCCATGGATAATCAACAGTCACATCCTCTTGCTTCTCAAGCTCTTCGAACTTCCTTTTATGTTGATGACTGTCTTCTATCCATAAATACTCTTGAAGAAGGCATCACCACACAGTTACAACTTCTTGAAGTACTGCAAGGTGCAGGGTTTAATCTTGCAAAATGGACCAGCAATCACCCCCAATTGACGCCATCTTGTGCCACAGATGTCCGAGGTGATGTTAGCATCGGGGAGAGCCTGTCTAGTGCTCTTGGTCTTCGGTGGGATCCCCACTCAGATTGCTTCAAATTTATTTGTCCGATTCCTCTTTCGGAAGAGTGCAAGACAAAAAGGCAAATGACAGCGGCCATTGCTCGATTATTCGATCCTATTGGTCTTGTGGGTCCAATTATCTCAGAAGCCAAAATCCTACTTCAAGAAGTACATCGTAAAACCAAAGGTTGGGATGACGAATTTCCAGAAGAACTCTCTAAACCTTGGAGAGATTATGTGAGTGAACTGCAGCATATTGCTGAGATTACAGTTCCCAGGTGGATCTCTTCTATTTCCAATCCCTGCAGAATTGAATTACACCTTTTTTGCGACGCTAGCTTAAAGGCATATGGAGCAGTGGCATACCTCATCACTGAAGATTCTAAGGGCAATCGATGTTCCAGATTATTATCCTCTAAGTCTCGAGTAGCCCCATTGAAGCCACCTCTGACCATTCCTCGTCTTGAGCTGTGTGGAGCCCATTTAGCCGGGGAGCTAGCCTGTAAATTGCGTAGCATTTACTCCCCTGCAGCCACGTACTTTTGGTGTGATTCCATGGTGGTCTTGCACTGGCTGCACAACACCACCGAGAATTACAAAATCTTCGTTGGCAAGCGTGTGAAAGAGATCTTGGAGATGTCAAGCATATCTCAGTGGCGTCACGTGCCCACAAAAGTAAATCCAGCAGATCTTATATCACGTGGTGCAACTCCAAGGCAATTGGCAGACTCCGCTTTATGGTGGGATGGGCCAACATGGCTCACAGAATCTCAGGATTCTTGGCCACCGAAATTTAACAAGAACTTGTACAGCTTCACAGACAATACAGTTCTCATAACGAACGCACCACAACGAGATGAACGGTCTTCCGTTCTCTCTATGTTCTTGGATCGTTATTCTTCATTGCACAAACTCAAATGCATCATAGTGCAATGGCTTCGCATCATCAAACGGTCTGTACCTGAAGGAACTCGACACTTTGGTCCAATATCTCCAGAGGAATTGGAAAAGGGACTTAAGGTTCTCATTCGCATGGATCAAGGAGAGAATTTTCCGGGTTTAGCTCAACTTCTAGAAGCCCGGAAAGACATTCGGCGATCAAAATGGAAGAATTTATCTTCTCTCACTCTCTTTGTCGATTATGATGGTCTCATTCGCGTTGGTGGTAGATTAGAACGATCTGATGAACCCTTTCAAGCTAAACACCCAATACTTCTTCCGAAGTCTCGTTTGACGGATCGTATTATTGAAAAGGAGCATCAGATTCAGCTTCACGCAGGACCCTCACTTCTTCTGGCCACAGTTCGTCAACGGTATTGGCCAGTTGGTGGTCGAAATGCAGCAAGAAAAATTGTGCATCGATGCGTTAGATGCACACGTGCAAACCCCATGCCCCTTACTCAGCTAATGGGACAATTACCACCTTTTCGAGTGAAGTTATTTAGGCCTTTTCAATGTACTGGAGTAGACTATGCTGGCCCATTGAAGTACCGCCCCGCTGTAACCCGGGGAGTAGCCCAAAGAAATGCTGGTGTGTACGTGGGCTACATTGCAGTCTTTGTCTGCATGGCCAGTAAGGCTATTCATTTAGAATTTGTGACTAGCCTCTCCGCTGAAGCTTTTTTAGCAGCGTTTCGACGTTTCGCCGCTAGAAGGGGCACTCCTCGTCACATGTTCTCTGATCATGGGAAGAATTTTGAAGGAGCGGTTCGTGAAATCACACGGCTGTATCAGCAAGAAAACTTCCAGCAATCAGTCCAAGAGGCAACGGCAGAACAGGGTATAATATGGCATTTTAACCCTCCGAGGGCTCCTCATCATGGGGGTTTATGGGAAGCATGCGTGAAGGGAGTGAAACATCATCTCAATCGTGTGTCCATGCATGCTACCCTTTCTTACGAAGAAATGTGCACTACTTTGTGCCAGATCGAAGCGGTACTAAATAGTCGGCCCATATGCTTGCTGTCTACTGACCCAAATGAACAATCTTATTTAACGCCGGGTCATTTCCTGACCGGAACCGCAGGGAACGCACCGCCTGATCCTGATATGTCTCAGGTGCCCATCAATCGCTTATCATGTTGGCAACTTTGCCAAGAACGGGCCCAGGCATTCGGAAGAAAGTTCAGATTGCTGTACTTGAACACTCTTCAGCAGAGGACGAAGTGGCGAAGCAATGAGCCTAACATCAACCCTGAAGAAGTGGTTCTAATTTTGGATGAAACTCAGAGTGGAGAAAGGAAATGGGTCTTGGGTCAAGTTGAGTCAGTGACACTGGGCGAGGATGGACTTGCGCGCGTTCTTTCAGTGCGTACATCAAAAGGAAGATATTCTAGAAGCATCACTAAAGTGGCGAGAATTTTCAAAGAGGATCCTGATCTTCTGTACTCCAACCAATCTATGGATCAGTTGGAGCACACCGGGGAGCATGTTACGGCGCAATCTTAATTTTTTAGCGCAATTGCAAAGATTGGCGCGTGAATCGATGAGAATGGACTGTAAGCCAGGGGCGCTCATTTCATGCAAGTGGAGCACTGGCTAATGCGGGTTTTTTACTCCTCCCAAAGATCCCGCTAATCCTGATGCGCAATCGAGTTCCCAAAAATTACCATTTTTTCCTTCTATTCAGTCTCAAATAATCCATTGGCACAAGAGCATTCGAGTGAATTCCAAAATCAATTTATGTGAGAAAATTATTGTAAATTATTTATTAAGTTAAAGAAAATAAGTGGAAAGGATTGTAAAAATCAGTGAATTTATTTGGTGAACATTAAAAATTATTGGTGGTGGAACAAAGTGTTTTTTCATCAAAGTTTTTCGCCAACACGTGGGACCACGTGGAGTCTTTTAGAAGACACACATTTTCTGGACATCAGACGGAAAATCTGCCCATCGCGGGAAAATTTCGTCCATTCGACCGGATGGTTCGGTGGACAGGCAGATATTAATTTTCCGTATTTTTCTACCGTTTTTCAGGTAATTGGGAAACTAAAGCACAGTCCGTGCAATCCATTCTAAAGTGGAATACTTATACTTTTTCTACTACATTTTCCCAAGGTAATTCAGTGGACTCCTTTCTGAGACTTTTGGGGCAATTTTTTTATCGTTCAATTATTTCATCTTCTTTAAGGTTTGTGTAACTGCACAGTGGATGAGCTTAAAATCACGCACAACTCAATCATAAAACGATGAAAGAGCTGAAAATCAAGCACACATCAATCGTAAAACGGTTAATGCGCTCAAAATCACGCACAGCTCAATCATAAAACGATGAAAGCGCTTAAGATCACGCACAGCGGAATCACAAAAACGGTGAAAGCGCTTAAAATCACGCACAGATCAATCACAAAACGATGAAAGAGCTTAAAATCACGCACAGCTCAATCATAAGACGGACAATGCGCTTGAAATCACACACAGATCAATCACAAAACGGTGAATGCGCTCAAAATAAGGCACAGCTCAATTATAAAACAATCGTAAAACGGTATATCATCGTAAAACGGTATCAATCGTAAAAAGGTATATGCGCTTAACATCACGCACAGCTCAATCATGAAACGGTGGAAGTGCTCAAAATCACGCACAGTACAATCACAAAAGGGTCAATGTGCCTAAAATCACGCACAGTTTAATCATAAAACAGTAAATGCGTTCAAAATCACGTACAGATCAATCATAAAAAGGGTGAAAGCGCTCAAAATCACGCACAGTTCAATCACAAAACTGTGAAAGCGCTCAAAATCACGCGCAGATCAATCATAAAACTGTTGAAGTGCTCAATATCACGCACAGATCAATCATAAAACGGTTACTGCACTGAATATCAGGCACAGATCAATCATAAAACGATGAAAGCGCTCAAAATCACGCACAGATCAATCACAAAACAGTAAATGCGCTCAAAATCACGCACAGATCAATGGTAAAACAGTAAATTCGCTCAAAATCACGCACAGACAAATGAAAAAAAGGTTAAAGCGGTTAAAATCACGCACAGCTCAATCAGGAAACGGTGGAGGCGCTCAAAATCACGCACAACTCAATCATAAAACGGTGGAGGCGATTAAAATCACGCACAACTCAATTATAAAAAGATGAAAAAGCTTAAAATCACGCACGGATCAAACATAAGACGGTGGAAGCGCATAAAATCACGCACAGCTCAACAAAAAATGTTTAATGCGCTCAAAATCACGCACAGATCAATCATAAAACGGTCTAGGCGTTCAAAATCACGCACAGATCAATCATAAAACGGTGAAAGCGCCCAAAATTACGAACAACTCAATCATAAAACGGTGGAGGCGCTTAAAATCACGCACAACTCAATCATAAAACGGTGCGGGCGCTTAAAATCACGCACAGCTCAATCACAAAACGGTGAAAGCGCTCAAAATCACGCACAGCACAATCATAAAATAGTTAGTGTGCCTAAAATCACGCACCGATCAATCATAAAACGGTGCAAGCGCTCAAAATCACGCACAGCTCAATCATAAAACGGTGCGGGCGCTTAAAATCACGCACATCTCAATCATAAAACGATGAAAGAGCTCAAAATCACGCGCAGATCAATCATAAAACGATTAAGATTCCACTGTTTTGTGCGCAACCCTATGCGTTTTATGATTGATCTGTGTGTGACTTCAAGCGCATTAATTGTTTTATGATTGATCCGTGCGTGATTTTAAGTGCTTTTACTGTTTTGTGATTAGGCTGTGCGTGATCTGCCGTTTTATGTTTGAGCAGTGCGTGATTTTAAACGCATTTACTGTTTTATGATTGATCTGTGCGTGATTTTGAGCGCTTTCACTCTTTTTATGATTGATCTGTGCTTGATTTTGAACGCATTTACTGTTTTATGATTAGACTGTGCGTGATTTTAGGCAAATTGACCATTTTGTGATTGATCCGTGCGTGATTTTGAGCGCATTTGCTGTCTTATGTTTGAGCTGTGCGTGATTTTAAACTCTTTCATCGTTTTGTGATTGATCGGTGCGTGATTTTAAGCGCATCCACCGTTTTTGTGATTCCGCTGTGCGTGATCTTAAGCGCTTTCATCGTTTTATGATTGAGCTGTGCGTGATTTTGAGCGCATTAACCGATTGATGTGTGCGTGATTTTAAGCTCTTCCATCGTTTTATGATTGAGTTGTGCGTGATTTTAAGCTCATCCACCGTTTTATGATAGATCTGTGCGTGATCTTAAGCGCTTTCACCGTTTTATGATTGAGTTGTGCGTGATTTTGGGCACATTAACCGTTTTACGATTGATCTGTGCGTGATTTTAAGCTCTTTCATCGTTTTACGATTGATCTGTGCGTGATTTTAAGCGCATCCACCGTTTTGTGATTGAGCTGTGCGTGATCTTAAGCGCTTTCACCGTTTTGTGATTGAGCTGTGCGTGATTTTGAGCGCATTAACCGTTTTACGATTGATCTGTGCGTGAATTTAAGCTCTTTTATCGTTTTATGATTGAGTTGTGCGTGATTTTAAGCGCATCCACCGTTTTGTGACCGATCTGTGCGTGATCTTAAGCGCTTTCACCGTTTTATGATTGAGTTGTGCGCGATTTTGGGCGCATTAACCGTTTTACGATTGATCTGTGCGTGATTTTAAGCTCTTTCATCGTTTTATGATTGATCTGTGAGTGATTTTAAGCGCATCCACCGTTTTATGATTGAGTTGTGCGTGATTTTGAGCGCATTAACCGTTTTGAGATTGAGTTGTGCGTGATTTTAAGCGCTTTCACCGTTTTATGATTGAGCTGTGCGTGATTTTGAACGCTTAGACCGTTTTACGATTTATCTGTGCGTGACTTTCAGCTCTTTCATCGTTTTACGATTGATCTGTGCATGATTTTAAGCGCATCCACCGTTTTGTGATTGAGCTGTGCGTGATCTTAAACGCCTTAACCGTTTTATGATTGAGCTGTGCGTGATTTCAAACGCATTAACCGTTTTACGATTGATCTGTGCGTGATTTTAAGCTCTTTCAGCGTTTTATGATTGAGCTGTGCGTGATGTTAAGCGCATTAACCGTTTCACGATTGATCTGTGCGTGACTTTAAGCTCTTTCATCGCTTTATGATTGAGTTGTGCGTGATTTTAAGCTCATCCACCGTTTTGTGATTGATCTGTGCGTGATCTTAAGCGCTTTCACCGTTTTATGATTGAGTTGTGCGTGATTTTGGGCTCATTAACCGTTTTACGATTGATCTGTGAGTGATTTTAAGCTCTTTCATCGTTTTACGATTGATCTGTGCGTGATTTTAAGCGCATCCACCGTCTTATGATTGAGCTGTGCGTGATTTTAAGCGCTTTCACCGTTTTATGATTGAGTTGTGCGTGATTTTGGGCGCATTAACCGTTTTACGATTGAGCTGTGCGTGATTTTAAGCTCTTTCATCGTTTTATGATTGATCTGTGCGTGATCTTAAGCGCACTCACCGTTTTATGATTGAGCTGTGCGTGATTTTGAGCGCATTAACCGTTTTACGATTTATCTGTGCGTGATTTTCAGCTCTTTTATCGTTTTATGATTGATCTGTGCGTGATTTTAAGCGCATCTACCGTTTTATGATTGAGCTGTGCGTGATTTTGAGCGCATTCACCGTTTCACGATTGATCTGTGCGTGATTTTAAGCTCTTTTATCGTTTTATGATTGAGTTCTGCGTGATTTTAAGCTCATCCACCGTTTTGTGATTGAGCTGTGCGTGATCTTAAGCGCTTTCACCGTTTTATGATTGAGCTGTGCGTGATTTTGAGCGCATTCACCGTTTCACGATTGATCTGTGCGTGATTTTAAGCTCTTTTATCGTTTTATGATTGAGTTGTGCGTGATTTTAAGCGCATCCACCGTTTCGTAATTGATCTGTGCTTGATTTTGAGCGCATTAACCGTTTTACTATTTATCTCTGCGTGTTTTTCAGCTCTTTCATCGTTTTATGATTGAGTTGTGCGTGATTTTAAGCGCATCCACCGTTTTGTGATTGAGCTTTGCGTGATCTTAAGCGCTTTAACCGTTTTACGATTGAGTTGTGCGTGATTTTGAGCTCATTAACCGTTTTACGATTGATCTGTGCGTGATTTTAAGCGCATCCACCGTTTTGTGATTGAGCTGTGCGTGATCTTAAGCGCTTTCACCGTTTTATGATTGAGTTGTGCGTGATTTTGAGCGCATTAACCGTTTTACGATTTATCTGTGCGTGATTTTCAGCTCTTTTATCGTTTTATGATTGATCTGTGCGTGATTTTAAGCGCATCTACCGTTTTATGATTGAGCTGTGCGTGATTTTGAGCGCATTCACCGTTTCACGATTGATCTGTGCGTGATTTTAAGCTCTTTTATCGTTTTATGATTGAGTTGTGCGTGATTAAGCGCATCCACCGTTTTGTGATTGAGCTGTGCGTGATCTTAAGCGCTTTCACCGTTTTATGATTGAGCTGTGCGTGATTTTGAGCGCATTCACCGTTTCACGATTGATCTGTGCGTGATTTTAAGCTCTTTTATCGTTTTATGATAGAGTTGTGCGTGATTTTAAGCGCATCCACCGTTTTGTGATTGAGCTGTGTGCGATCTTAAGCGCTTTCACCGTTTTATGATTGAGGTGTGCGTGACTTTGGGAGCATTAACCGTTTTACGATTGATCTGTGCGTGATTTTAAGCTCTTTCATCGTTTTATGATTGAGTTGTGCGTGATTTTAAGCTCATCCACCGTTTTGTGATTGATCTGTGCTTGATTTTGAGCGCATTAACCATTTTACGATTTATCTCTGCGTGTTTTTCAGCTGTTTCATCGTTTTACGATTGATCTGTGCATGATTTTAAGCGCATCCACCGTTTTGTGATTGAGCTGTGCGTGATCTTAAACGCTTTAACCGTTTTATGATTGAGCTGTGCGTGATTTCGAGCGCATTAACCGTTTTACGATTGATCTGTGCGTGATTTTAAGCTCTTTCAGCGTTTTATGATTGAGCTGTGCGTGATGTTAAGCGCATTAACCGTTTCACGATTGATCTGTGCGTGATTTTAAGCTCTTTTATCGTTTTATGATTGAGTTCTGCGTGATTTTAAGCGCATCCACCGTTTTGTGATTGAGCTGTGCGTGGTCTTAAGCGCTTTAACCGCTTTATGATTGAGTTGTGCGTGATTTTGAGCGCATTAACCGTTTTATGATTGATCTGTGCGTGATTTTAAGCTCTTTCATCGTTTTATGATTGATCTGTGAGTGATTTTAAGCGCATCCACCGTTTTGTGATTGAGCTGTGCGTGATCTTAAGCGCTTTCACCGTTTTATGATTGAGTTGTGCGTGATTTTGAGCTCATTAACCGTTTTACGATTGATCTGTGCGTGATTTTAAGCTCATCCACCGCTTTGTGATTGATCTGTGCGTGATCTTAAGCGCACTCACCGTTTTATGATTGAGCTGTGCGTGATTTTGAGCGCATTAACCGTTTTACGATTTATCTGTGCGTGATTTTCAGCTCTTTTATCGTTTTATGATTGATCTGTGCGTGATTTTAAGCGCATCTACCGTTTTATGATTGAGCTGTGCGTGATTTTGAGCGCATTCACCGTTTCACGATTGATCTGTGCGTGATTTTAAGCTCTTTTATCGTTTTATGATTGAGTTCTGCGTGATTTTAAGCTCATCCACCGTTTTGTGATTGAGCTGTGCGTGATCTTAAGCGCTTTCACCGTTTTATGATTGAGCTGTGCGTGATTTTGAGCGCATTCACCGTTTCACGATTGATCTGTGCGTGATTTTAAGCTCTTTTATCGTTTTATGATTGAGTTGTGCGTGATTTTAAGCGCATCCACCGTTTCGTAATTGATCTGTGCTTGATTTTGAGCGCATTAACCGTTTTACTATTTATCTCTGCGTGTTTTTCAGCTCTTTCATCGTTTTATGATTGAGTTGTGCGTGATTTTAAGCGCATCCACCGTTTTGTGATTGAGCTTTGCGTGATCTTAAGCGCTTTAACCGTTTTACGATTGAGTTGTGCGTGATTTTGAGCTCATTAACCGTTTTACGATTGATCTGTGCGTGATTTTAAGCGCATCCACCGTTTTGTGATTGAGCTGTGCGTGATCTTAAGCGCTTTCACCGTTTTATGATTGAGTTGTGCGTGATTTTGAGCGCATTAACCGTTTTACGATTTATCTGTGCGTGATTTTCAGCTCTTTTATCGTTTTATGATTGATCTGTGCGTGATTTTAAGCGCATCTACCGTTTTATGATTGAGCTGTGCGTGATTTTGAGCGCATTCACCGTTTCACGATTGATCTGTGCGTGATTTTAAGCTCTTTTATCGTTTTATGATTGAGTTGTGCGTGATTAAGCGCATCCACCGTTTTGTGATTGAGCTGTGCGTGATCTTAAGCGCTTTCACCGTTTTATGATTGAGCTGTGCGTGATTTTGAGCGCATTCACCGTTTCACGATTGATCTGTGCGTGATTTTAAGCTCTTTTATCGTTTTATGATAGAGTTGTGCGTGATTTTAAGCGCATCCACCGTTTTGTGATTGAGCTGTGTGCGATCTTAAGCGCTTTCACCGTTTTATGATTGAGGTGTGCGTGACTTTGGGCGCATTAACCGTTTTACGATTGATCTGTGCGTGATTTTAAGCTCTTTCATCGTTTTATGATTGAGTTGTGCGTGATTTTAAGCTCATCCACCGTTTTGTGATTGATCTGTGCTTGATTTTGAGCGCATTAACCATTTTACGATTTATCTCTGCGTGTTTTTCAGCTGTTTCATCGTTTTACGATTGATCTGTGCATGATTTTAAGCGCATCCACCGTTTTGTGATTGAGCTGTGTGCGATCTTAAGCGCTTTCACCGTTTTATGATTGAGGTGTGCGTGACTTTGGGCGCATTAACCGTTTTACGATTGATCTGTGCGTGATTTTAAGCTCTTTCATCGTTTTTTGATTGAGTTGTGCGTGATTTTGAGCTCATTAACCGTTTTACGATTGATCTGTGCGTGATTTTAAGCTCATCCACCGCTTTGTGATTGATCTGTGCGTGATCTTAAGCGCACTCACCGTTTTATGATTGAGCTGTGCTTGATTTTGAGCGCATTGACCGTTTTACGATTTATTTCTGCGTGTTTTTCAGCTCTTTCATCGTTTTATGATTGAGTTCTGCGTGATTTTAAGCGCATCCACCGTTTTGTGATTGAGCTGTGCGTGATCTTAAGCGCTTTAACCGTTTTATGATTGAGTTGTGCGTGATTTTGAGCGCATTAACCGTTTTACGATTGATCTGTGCGTGATTTTAAGCCCATCCACCGTTTTGTGATTGAGCTGTGTGTGATCTTAAGCGCTTTCACCGTTTTATGATTGAGCTGTGCGTGATGTTAAGCGCAATAACCGTTTTACGATTGATCTGTGCGTGACTTTAAGCTCTTTTATCGTTTTATGATTGAGTTCTGCGTGATTTTAAGCTCATCCACCGTTTCGTAATTGATCTGTGCTTGATTTTGAGCGCATTAACCGTTTTACTATTTATCTCTGCGTGTTTTTCAGCTGTTTCATCGTTTTACGATTGATCTGTGCGTGATTTTAAGCGCATCCACCGTTTTGTGATTGAGCTGTGCGTGATCTTAAGCGCTTTCACCGTTTTATGATTGAGTTGTGCGTGATTTTGAGCGCATTAACCGTTTTACGATTTATCTGTGCGTGATTTTCAGCTCTTTTATCGTTTTATGATTGATGTGTGCGTGATTTTAAGCGCATCTACCGTTTTATGATTGAGCTGTGTGTGATTTTGAGCGCATTCACCGTTTCACGATTGATCTGTGCGTGATTTTAAGCTCTTTTATCGTTTTATGATTGAGTTGTGCGTGATTTTAAGCGCATCCACCGTTTTGTGATTGAGCTGTGCGTGATCTTAAGCGCTTTCACCGTTTTATGATTGAGCTGTGCGTGATGTTAAGCGCATTAGTCGTTTTACGATTTATCTGTGCGTGATTTTCAGCTCTTTCATCCTTTTACGATTGAGCTGTGCGTTATTTTAGGCACATTAACTATGTTATGGTTGATCTGTGCGGTATTTTAAACGATTTCACCGTTTTATGATTGATCTGTGAGTGATTGTAAGCGCATTAACCGTTTTATGATTGAGCTGTGCGTGATTTTGAGCGCATTAATCGTTTTACGATTTATCTGTGCGTGATTTTAAACGCATCTACCGTTTTATGATTGAGCTGTGCGTGATTTTGAGCGCATTCACCGTTTTACGATTGATCTGTGCGTCATTTTAAGCTCTTTTATCGTTTTATGATTGATCTGTGCGTGATTTTAAGCGCATCCACCGTTTTATGATTGAGCTGTGCGTGATGTTAAGCGCATTAATCGTTTTACGATTTATCTGTGCGTGATTTTCAGCTCTTTCATCGTTTTACGATTGAGCTGTGCGTCATTTTAGGCATATTAACTATGTTATGGTTGATCTGTGCGGGATTTTAAACGATTTCACCGTTTTATGATTGATCAGTGAGTAATTGTAAGCGCATTTACCGTTTTATGATTGAGCTGCGCGTGATTTTGAGCGCATTAATCGTTTTACAATTGATCTGTGCGTGATCTTAAGCGCTTTCTCCGTTTTATGATTGAGCTGTGCGTGATCTTAAGCGCTTTCACCGTTTTATGATTGAGCTGTGCGTAATCTTCAGCGCGTTAACCGTCTTACAATTGATCTGTGCGTGATTTTAATCTCTTCAACCATTTTATGATTGAGCTGTACGTGTTTTAAAGCGCTTTCACCGTTTTATGATTGATTTCTGGGTGATTAAAGCAATTCCACTGTTTTATGATTGAGCTGTGCTTGACTTTAAGCCCAGTCACCGTTTCATGATTGATCTGTGCGGAATTTTAAGCTATTTCACCTCTTCATGATTGATCTGTGCGTGATTTTGAGCGCATTAACCGTTTTACGATTGATCTGTGAGTGATTTTAAGCTCTTTCATCGCGTGATTTTTAACGCCTCCACCGTTTTATGATTGAGTTGTTCGTGATTTTGAGCGCTTTCTCCGTTTTATGATTCATCTGTGCGTGATCTTGAGCGTTTACATCGTTTTACCATTGATCTGTGTGTGATTTTAGGCACATAAACTATTTTATGATTGATCTGTGCGTGATTTTGAGCGCTTACACCGTTTTATGATTGATCGTTGCGTGATTTTAGGCACAATAAGCATTTTATGATTGATCTGATCGTGATTTTGAGCGCATTAACCTTTTTATGATTGAGCTGTGCGTGATCTTGAGCGCGTTAACCTTTTTATGATTGATCTGTGCGTGATTTTAAACGCTTTCACCGTTTTATGATTGATCTGTGCGTGATTTTGAGCTCATTAACCGTTTTGTGAGTGAACTGTGCGTGATTTTTAGCACTGCCACCGTTTTATGATCCAGCTGTGCGTGATTTTAAATGCTTTCACTATTTTATTATTGATCTGTGCGTGATTTTGAGCGCTTCCACTGTTTTACGATTGATCTGTGCGTTATTTTGAGCGCATTGGCCGCTTTATGATTGAATTGTGCGTGATTTTGAACGCATTTACTGTTTTATGATTAGGCTGTGCGTGATTTTCGGCACATTGACCATTTTGTGATTGAGCTGTGCGTGATTTTAAGCGCATTTACCGTTTGTGTTTCAATCTGTGCGTATTTGAAGCGTGTTTTTTTACCATTTTATATTTCGGCTAAATGTTTGTAGCACATTGTTTATCGTTTTATGCTTGAATTGCACTTTTTTAAAGTATACTTTTTACCGTTTTGTGATTGATTTGTATATTTGTTCTAAAGATATCTAATATGACTTTAAAATATATAATTTTTCAAATTAAGTCTTCCAGAAAATTGCATTTTTTGTTCATGGTTGCATATAGATCTTTATATACTTGAAATTCAATATATTATTGTCGTAATGAAAGTTGGTTTTCTCCCAATATGTCCCATTTCATTTCATTTACAAACAATAATCCTTGTTATAAATTTAAAATTATTAATCAGTGCTCGGTAGAATATTAGCCAGTAAATTCTCATAAATTTCATGAAATTTCATAAAATTTCATAAATTTCTTGAAAATTTCATTGCCATAATGTCTTACTTTAGGAAATCAGTCAACACCCAATATTAGAAGTTGGTAAACACAACGTGTTTTTAAAATCACATTTGGATTTGTAGTATATATAAATGTCAAAAACGTGTCTATGACATTAAAGTGGCTTACATTGGTTTATAATTATTAAATAAACGATTGGTGTCATTCAAAGATAATACTTTGATAAAATTTGTCGAAAAAAGTAATTTTTTAAGCTTTAAATACATTTGACCTTGAAAAATGTCATGAAGGAATGTTTCAAGGTCATTGGTATGTATGGGCGAAATATCCGTCTGGATAGCATCTACAACATATTTGACAATGAAAACTATCGGACGAGTAGTTTTCGAGATATCCCAAAAAACATGTTTTTTAAGAGAAGGGGAGGGGTGGGGGGAAAATGAAGATCATATTTAGATTCCTAAGGTCAACTTATAGGGGGGGTCACCCGAAGACCCCAAGTCGATATTTCCAACCATCTGGCTTCTAGAGCCAAAATAAAGATTTACCACCCCCGCAATACCCCCCTGTAACGGGTGACCCCATGAATTCCGAAATTAGTGACTATCACCATTGAATTTGTCGTGCCCCAATTAGCTTAAAATGCAATGTCTTATAAGGGCCGGCTTCCGCACGGTTCGAGACCTTCCCTTGTTAGAGTTGTGTTTTGCGTGGGGGGAAAGATGAGGTATCTGCATCTCTGGCTGCAGGGAAAAAGTGCCAGAGGCGTCAGGATAACTGACCATGCTATTGTCTACCACCTCGGATGTAGCTTCGAGCTCTTTCAGAGCATCCTCTAGAGCCACCAGACTCTTCTGAGCCAGAAGTTCCCAGTACTACTGACTCAGACAAGGACTCAGAGCCGGTGTTGAGATCACATTTGTGTCGATTAGAGCTCTCCGTCTTCTCTTCACATAGAATTTTCTTTCCACTGGCTCAATGAAGAGTCTCAGGATTTTTTTTCTCTAATTTAGCATTTTTTTTCTGAAGCACTGAAGGTGCTAAGATTATATTTTAAAATTTTAGAGATTTTTTTGGAGACTCAGGGACTGTCCGGGAATAATTAATTCATGCATTCTGTACAATGTCTTCATCCTCATCCACTATGATCTAGGAATTTGCAAATTTTAGAGAGCAACTCTTGGATTTTCATCCTTTGTTCCTTACCATCATCACATTTTCACAAGTCCAAGACTTTGTGAGAAATTTTCAAATTTATTTTCAACATTTTTTGCGCGCTGTTATACAATTATCACTGGAAAGTTATTTACATTTGAGTAAATTTAACCCAACTTTTCTCGCGCCACGCACAAAAAATTGATTTATATTATATTAATTCATTATTTCCCTTAAATTAAAAGGTGTTTGTCAATAACTTTTCATGATAAGTCGAGGAAAGTCTTAAAATGAATTTTAATTTACAGGAAAATTGATAAATCAGGCTGAAACAGAAATATTTTTGAACTCATATCTTACGCTAATTTCTTAATAAATACTCATTTATTTGCAGATAAATAGCCTTTTTAAGTTTCAAAATTAATCAAAATTAACAATATTCTACATTTTAAGTTATTTGGAACATTTTTTTTAAGTAAATGTGAAAGATGAAAATGTTGAGTTTATTCGTTTATCAAACTCAACATTTTTGCTCAAACTCACACAATTTTACTCACATTGAGTTGAAACTCAACTCACATGGTTTGAGTTGCGAGCGATTTTTTCGAACAAAATATTCTCAAATTGAGAATCTCATTCTCACATTGAATTTGTAAAATTCGCTTGCTGGATTTTTTTTTCATTTTCGAATATGTTTTGGATATTATGGAAGATAATAATAATAATAATAATAATAATGCTGACACAACATTCCATGAAGGAATAAGGCCTTCCTGCAAGGGGATTTCTAGACATGATTTTTTTTTCTTGTACAAGATGAGGTTGTCAGTCCCTTGCCCATGGAATCAAGTGCAGTGAAGCTCACTGGATGCAATCCGAACACCTTCAACGCCAGAAAAATTCCTGTAGCCGAATTTTACAATATCAAATTTGAGAATGGGATTTTCAAATTTGAGAATCCTATTCTCAAACTCACACTACTCAGAATACTCACATTGATTTGATAACGTTTTGTTTGAAAAATCGCACGCAAATCGCACAATAAGATGCTCAATCATATTGCAATATTCATAAAAAATAATAAATAGTATCATTTTAGATGTTTTTGAACATATTTGTTTTTAGTAAATGTGAAAGATGAAAAGGTTGAGTTTCCTCAATTATCAAACTCACACAATTTTACTCACATTGAGTTGAAACTCAACTCACATTGGAGACGCTCAGAGCAAGAGTGGTCTCCATTGTATGCCATTCCCTATTAAAACGGTCTACTTTTGCTCTGAGCATCTCATTGTGCAAGTTGCATGCGATTTTTCGAACAAAACGTTCTCAAATCAATGTGAGTATTCTGAGTAGTGTGAGTTTGAGAATAGGATTCTCAAATTTGAAAATCTCATTCTCAAATTTGATATTGTAAAATTCGGCTACTGGTGTGTTGTGAGACGCTTCCGTTGAGACTCCTTCTGAGAGCACCCGTCAGTGCGGCCAATATAGTTGCGAGGTCCGTGATATGGCTTTCAAACTTCAGTTTGTTGTCGATTTGCACACCTAGGTAGCGGAAAACCTCAACCTCCTCAATGACAGAGTCGTTGAAAAGTATGTAAAGACTGCCAGGGTCACATCCAAATGAGACATATTTCGTTTTCCTGGGATTTGCTGACATTTTATTTTTGTAACCAACTTGTTCTCTCAGAATATTTTCCAGAAGTAGTCCCAGTTGTAGTGCATTATCAGGAGACTTTCATTTCGGAGGAGACTTCTTCCTTAAACCAATAAGGATTTTAGTATTTTGCTGAAGCAGCAATAGGCAAATCCGACATCATTGAAAAGTAATGAATTTGACATCACCTTGTGAAAAGATTTACATCGTAGTCCAAATTGTTCTTAGTTCAGAAATGTGTGTTAATAGTATGACTTTACCCACAATGATTCAGATTGATTTTGAAAACTAATTTGTTCTCTCAGAACATTTTCAAAACGTAGCCGCAGTTGTGGTGGTAGGACACCTTTTCATTTAGGATGAGATTTCTTCTTTACATCATTAAAGATTTGCGTATTTTGGTAGAGGAGTGTAATTCATAACTTGATAATTCATAATTCATAATTTGTAAAATTCAGAAATTAGTGTGAGCTATGGTACAGAAAACAGCTGCAGTTCAATAATGTTACCAAACTCGTTGAAGTAGCTACAAATTCATCATAAGAGTATTTGGAAGTATATCAGAATAATAAATTCATCGTAAGATCTTCAAATTCAATATTATCATCATCATCAACATCTTTCTTCATCATCATCACCATATGCATTATAATTCTTATCATCTCCTTCATCATTTTCGTCATTTTCATCCGCTAAATCCTATTAGGGTCGCTGGCCCATTTCGAGTTTAGCAACCCATGCCTGTCAACCTCTGTTACAAATTAACTGATTTGATTTCTTTTCTTTGTGAACCAATGTTCATTCACCCTCCCTTTTTCTTGGATGGTTGAATTTTCGAATTGTAGAACTTGATCTCCTTGTGCTCTTCTTTGTTTTAAAGATCGTCGTCTGAATCCACAAATGAATGTTGATATTTGGAATCCAAATATTCCGCCAGTTCATCTCCGCATTCTTCCTTGTCATTGTCGTCTGAGCCCTCAAATGAAACTTGGTACTCCAAATCCAAATATTCCGCCAGTTCATCTTCGCATTCTTCCTTGTTATAGTCGTCTGTATCTTGAAATGAAATTTGATGTTCAGATTCCAAAAATTAAGCATGGTCGTCGTCGTCATTAAGGAAACGATTGTCGGACTCAAATGAGGTATTGTGAAGTTCTGGATTCACCAAATCAATTCCCATTTGTTCCTCCTCACCATTACGACGACCATCTTCATTCTCGCTCCTATAATCCATGTATTCCCGCTCCTCTACCAGATTCTTTTTAATAGGTTTCGGAACAAAAAGCCTCTTCTCAGGACGAGTAAGAGCAATCTGCAAATTTGCTTTAAGTCTCCGATGTGCAAGATTGCCCCTATTTTTTGCTTTTAACTGTCCAAGGGCAGAGAATCCGGCTTCACAACTATATTACTGCTATATAAATGTGTACTACTACTATATATTAGGGCGTTTCAACTAGGAAAATTTTTTTTTGGCACTATTCTCACGGTGCTGTATTTGATGAGACAAGAAAGTTTTTCTTCTACGACCATATGATCAGACGCTGTATAGAGGTAGCTGAACGACCCTCTCTGTAGAACAAATTTCTGATTTTATCGGATTTTACACTACAGAGAGGGTCGTTCAGCCACCTCTATACAGCGTCTGATCATATGGTCGTAGAAGAAAATCTTTCTTGTCTCATCAAATACAGCACCGTGAGAATAGTACCAAAAAAAATTTTTCCTAGTTGAAACGCCCTACTATATATCTACTATATAGATTGAAAGATGTTTTTTAACATGTCTAAATCCTTCCCATTT
>NW_026604958.1:0-1000 GCF_024763615.1 Phlebotomus papatasi
ATGGCGAAAAAGCTAGGGAATTCCATATCCGGAACAGTGCTGGGGATAGTCATCATATGGATGGGCTCAAAACTGATCATATCTGGAGGAAAAATGAGGAAAAGTAGGGTAATACCATGTCCAGAGCTTTTCCAGGGATGGTCATCTTGTGGATAAAGAAGATTTGGGGATGTCTAAGATAATGATGAGAAGGACATCTTATGTTCGTAGATCATGAAATTGCTTTTTCTTGCAAATTCTAATTCAATTATACTGCGAGAAATGATTGATAAATGGTTTTTATCTCGTTAAAAAACTGTGGCCGTTTTTTGCTCGTAAGATTTTTTGACAGTTTTTTTGCTCTGACACAAAAGATACAGGGTTTTTGCAATAAGGTCCTCATATGACCCTATTGTCGCGAAAGAGTTAAAATTCAATTGTAGAAAAACTACTGGGAGTTTTTCCAATTCCATGGTACCATTGAAAAGCTAAGGAAGAGTAGATTGGTGCAAAAATAATTATATATTGGCAAAAATCATTTTCTCTTCATCAAAAAATCATTTAATCCATTTCGACCGAGAACAATTTACTCGACGCGATTCTTTACCCCCAAAATTCAACTCATAATCGAATTTCCACTCATTCCGAGTTACAAGCGCCCCAAGTTACACGCATTTTGAGGTCACCTGTAAATAATCTCAGCTACCATAAGCTTATCTGGGCTTATCACTGGTTTTTTTTTAATATTTCTCAAATTAATTCTTAAAGCCTCACCGTATTTTGCTATTTACGTATTTTCATTGTAATTCTTACACAAATTCTCAATTATTTTATTACATTATTTCATGCTCGGTGGCACTAGGTGAAAATAATATCAGAAAATTGAAGAAATAAAACGAAAATGCGATAAACGTAATACTGTAATTGAGAATTAGCGTAAGAATTTTAATGAAAATGTGTAAATCAAAGAAATACAGTGAGCTTTTTACTGTCAATGTGTATCCACCCTTATTGTCAAGTG
>NW_026604959.1:0-1000 GCF_024763615.1 Phlebotomus papatasi
AGTGATAAGAACTACTTAAGAGGATTTCTTTTACTTGGATATGAAATTTTCCAATTGGAAGTTTCAATTGCTAAATATAGCTTCAATTGTCTATCATTTTCAATTTTCTGAACCATAATTTCTTATCGGAAAGCTATATAATAAGACACTCAAATTGTTTATTTTGTGTATTGAAATATTAAGTTCCACGTACTTGCGATAACAAAACCTAAAAATACTATCAATGCGTTTATATTTTATTTCCAAATTTCAGATGTCAGAGTGCGTGAAATGGGGGAGTGTAGGCATGAATGCGGGAATGCTTTTGCTGATGAATCGCCAGAAAGCAAATTCCACATCAAAATGACCCAATCAAGCCACAACAAGTGCCGAAAATTTGTGCCTCTCTGATCCAGAAGATTATCTCACGAGAGACATTTTCCCAAATTGAGAGAAACTTTGAAAGACTTTTCATTTCTTCCCTTTTATCATTCATCTTAATTCTTCAAAAGAAAAAAAAATAAATAGTCTTACTGATGAAAAATAAGGTATAATACCATCTATAACTATTATGACTGTACAAGTATGATTAGTGATTTTAGTTTTATAAGAAATTATTTGTTATTTTGTTTTTTTAAAAAATCATTCTTTATCACAACCAAATTAGGTCGTGAGTAAGAGAATTCTGTTATTTTTTTAAAAATACTATTTTTTGATATCAAATATCAACTACTATGGAGCCTGTGTAAGTTATTTTTTTTCTGTGACAATTTAAATAAAAAGTATTTTTGTAAGCTATTGTGAATATTTTTCTTGTATAGAAGAGAATAAAAAAATCACTTTTAAATATGTCTGATATTTAAATTCTTCTGATGTGTTTAGGCAAAAATAAAAATTTGAATTAACTTACTTCTCTCAGTAAACCAAAGAGGACGTCCGTTGACAGAGATCTTTCGTGAGCTTCATCCATAATGATTGCAGAATAATTATCCAAATCAGGTTCTCGGAGACTTTCTCTTAG
>NW_026604960.1:0-1000 GCF_024763615.1 Phlebotomus papatasi
ATATCAGCTACATACACCCCCACCCGTTCACCATCTCTCTGTTTCCTCTGCTCAAGTCGACGGCGCACGGACAGATCACAATCAAACCGATCAAATGTGGTTTTAACGGATCGCGAAAAATCATCCCAGGTGCTGAACAATTCACAAGATCTATACCAACGAAGGGCATCCCCCGAGAGGCATAAATGAATACTGGACAAAACTGAAGCCAAAGAAACCCTTTGCGCAGTTGCCATTCTCTCCATTTCCCGTAGGAAAGTTCGAACGTGAGTTCCGCGAATTTCCCCCGAAAAGGTTATACCCCAATCTTTGAGTGGGATGGGTTTGTACGTGGCGAAATCGCGAAGGGGATTCGAATTAGAATTATTAGGTGTGTCATTTGGCTGTACATTATCGTTTATATTCACCTGAGGCTCCTCAGTTGGTGGGTGCGTTCGTGGTGGATCAGTAAATGGACCTCTATTGTTCAAAGGCGGGAGATAATTTTCTTCGGACTGTGGGATGCTGTCCACAGACAAGAACTGAGTACCATTTCCACTCCTTAGGATTCCCTGTCGGATCCAAGGAGGCGGTTGAGACTGTTGTACAGGAGCAGGTTGAGGTGCATCTTCCCTCTGATTGAGTGACATTCGCCTCAAAAATGTGTCCAAGAGCGACGACATTGCTCTAATTTCCGACTCCAATGACGAGAATCGCTCCTCAGCTCTGTTTTCCAGAAGCTCTATTCGTCCCTCCATGGCCCTGGCTTCACTTGCCCCCACCCGATCCTGGAGATCCCTGGTTTCCAACGCCCTCATGCGTTCCTCCAAGGCATTGATGAGTGGTACACCTCTGCCTCTCCCTTGAGATATGATTGAAGTATTTATTGATGTGGATAGCGCAGGATTAGCACTGGGTCCAGGTTGTGGTGTGGAAATAGCGGCAGGTGTTTGCTGGGGTTGCTGGTGGTCCGATGCGGAAGTCGCTCTTGTTCTGACCATCTCTCAGATTACAAACACAA
>NW_026604961.1:0-1000 GCF_024763615.1 Phlebotomus papatasi
TGGAAGCAGGGGAAAGAGGAGGACTTTTTGCTAGAGGCAAGCTTCCACATTTGGCTTGGCTTAATCTCACTCAGTTTTTTTCTGCCAGACTGAGTCCTTCAACTCGACTATTTTAATATCAATTAGTGCTTGTGTTCTTTTTAACTTGGTTTTGTAGAATGGATTACCAGTTTGACGGTATCTTTTCTTAACGTGGTTTCTATACCTGACTAGGTCCCTAATTTCTTGAAAAAAGGGGTAATGAGGTTTGCTGTGGGACTCTACTTTTGGCACCGCAGTGTCTTGTGCACTGTTGATCAGTGAGATTAAGCCTGAAATTTCCTGGTCAATTTCATCTATAGATGTGGGAGTCGTAATGGGATTTGACTTTAGAGAATCATTAATGAAATTTCTGTACTTTCCCCAGTCAGCCTTTGAATAATCAAAGAAAAACTGGTGTTCCACCAGGATTTTGAAGTTTAGTTCAAGTATAACCGAGAAATGGTCGGATGAAAGATCATTGTGAACCATTATCTCAGAAAAGGCGACTGGGGATTTACTAATAATGAAATCTAATGTTGAGGGCTTTTGTTTATGGCTGAATCTAGTAAGTAGTAGTAAGTATACAACCATGTAGAGCTGTTTTTGTAAAAATTTTCCACATATACAACCGCATGACTGAAAATTCTCAAGATATACAATCGTGCGGCTGTTTTTCTCGTTATACAACCATACGTCTAATTTCATACTTTGGGGAAGTAGAAAGAATTGCAATATTTGAAGAAGACGAAGAAGAAGAAGAAGAAGAAGAAGAACAAGAAGAAAACAAAAAAGAAGAAAACAGACGTACGGTTGTATGTCTTGAGAATTTTCATTCATGCGGTTGTATATGTGGAGAATTTTTACAAAAACACCTCTACATGGTTTTATAGACGAAATAATTGTGGATCTAAATAAAATAATTGTAAAGACCAGCCTCGTTTAGAAATATGCGAAAAAAATTATATAACAAAGTACTCCC
>NW_026604962.1:0-1000 GCF_024763615.1 Phlebotomus papatasi
AATGATCGAAAGCCCTAAGGTCCAGCTATAACATACTAAAATTTGAGAGCGATCGATGCCATATCGAAGCCTTATTGGTTTATAGTGCATGTTGTTAATATATGAAATAAAATAATGAATTTTTGAGAGAAAATTCTGTGGTTCATAAGTCATTCAAATACATAATTTCTGGATAACGGTATATTTTACGACCCTATGATATTTAGGAGACAATTTTTGTAAAGGATTCAAGTCGTCCCACACATCCTTTTCATGGATTTGGAGGATATTTAGGAGTTTATGAAACAAATCTAAAAAATGAAGGGATAGGGATATGCGATGTTCAAGGAAAATTGTCCTTGAATCCTCTTCTACACATCCTTGAGTTATCCTTTGATACCAACATCCTAGGATGTACCGTTATTGATTATAATATAAACAACTTTATTTCAAATATTCGAAAAAAAATCTTAAAGATTTTTTTCTTAAGATATCTCAGAAACTTGACGTGATGGACCACAAGTTTCTTTGGGAGAAATGTTCAGGACATACCAAGGAACAAGAAAATACTCATTATTTTCCATCCCATTTTTGGCTGTTGCACAGTGTTATTAAAAATCAAAAATATAACATCTACCGCTTATCACCATGAAAGTATTGGAGCATTGGAAAGATCTCACAAAGTTCTAGGAGAATATTTAAGAATTCAGACAAAAAATTTTAAGGATTCATGGACGGAATGGATTCCATTCTGGTGTTTTTCCTATAATATAACAGTACACTCAGAAACTAAATATCAGCCTTTTGAACTTGTTTTTGGGAAACAATATATTCTTCTATCAAATTTTAATAGAGGTACTGATCCTGTTTACAATTTTTCAAATTATCCCATTGAATTGAAGTCTAGAATGCAAAGAGCTCTAGAGGATGCTCGAAAAACTTTAATAGAAAGTAAGAATAAGAGAAAAAATAAACACGATAAAAATATAAGACCTATTACTTACACTAAAGGACAATTAAT
>NW_026604963.1:0-1000 GCF_024763615.1 Phlebotomus papatasi
TGTTACATCAGCTCTAAGCGCTTTCTGCAAAATTTAATTGCTCTTATTGATTGTAATGAATTTGTGTCGAAATATGCTAAGTTGAATTGTATTCATTTTCTTTTCTTTGCCACGGAGTGAAATTTATGGATTGAAATTGAGTGTGATGAAAGACTTTCAATTTATTGCTACTTCCACTCTGAAAACTTCTATGCTTTTGGCAAATCAATACGGAAGGTCCAAGCGAACCGCAAATTTCTCGTGTCCAATTCGTTTTTTGGCGGGAATTCGACATTCACAAACTGTGTAGTTCCAGTCCACTAAATAAAAAAAAAAACAATAAAAGAAATGTTTACCATAAGGACAACAAGTAAATATCATATACAGTAGACTCTCGCTAATTCGGCTCTTTTAAGATCGGGCTACTTTTTATTTCGGGCAGCGGTTACATTTGAAAAAAGTTTGTTGTCATTTTTCAAGTTTGATTATGATTATCAAATGAATCAAATTTGGCATGGTTTGTCTTAAGGTGTCTACACATTGGAGCTGATTTCATCAAGAATTATTTCAAGAATTTTTTAAAGAAAAATTCATATTTTTGAAGGAATTTTTGAAGAAAAATGCCTCCACATTGGGTTTTTTATTTTCCATCAAAAATTTTTTTGACAGATTGCCATCATTTCCAAGTCTCTACCTCTTCTGACTGTTTTTCACGAAAATTTGTTGTTTCACTACTGGAAAAAGTGAGAAAAGCGTTTAGTGAAGTTCCTTGGTATAGTATTTAGTGAATTTGTGAAGAAAATCTTCTAAATATTCAAGGGAATAGTGTTTTTCTTGAGATGTCGTTCCTGGTGGAATCCAACCCAGCCTTTGATGGAACATCTGTGATTTTTCTCCAGAAATTGCCGGAAGTTAATCCATCTGTGTATTCTTGAGGTGTTCCACAGTACAGTGGCCTCGTACTCCATGGATTGCAAGATGGATGGAAAGGAGAAAATTTACGGGCACTTTGGAATCTCTG
>NW_026604964.1:0-1000 GCF_024763615.1 Phlebotomus papatasi
CCTACTCACTCTTAGAAAAGTTTAGACATCATTACTAATGAAAATTAGTTAATCGGGTGATTATTATCAAATCTATTTAAAATAGTTCTTATAATCTTAAAACATTTTACTCATAATAAATTTATTAGCAGTGAGAACATAAGGCAATATTTACGTGGATAAGTTGCGGCAATTATTTCATAATGGTTTCATATAAATATATTTGCTTGTGTTAATAAAATGAAATCGATAGCCCAACTAATATTGATCACTAATTCCTTTTAGTTCTCACAACTAATGCAAATAAATGGGCCTGTATTTTGATAAAGTTCTGACAACTTTTTCATTAGTAAAGATTGGTTTTTTACTTATGTGTTGAAGCTTTTTCGAGCTATATAGTAACCACAACTAATATGATACAGTTATTACAGCCAATAAGATGGGTATCAACCACATTTATTTAGTTATTGGAACTAATATGTTATAGTACCCGTTACTAATCTAATTTAGTTATGATGACTAAATGAAAAAGATACTGTAACTAATATTGGTCAACTATTTCATTAGGTTGCCCTAGCTAAATATATGGATGGGTCTATGCTTACTATATTTTATAGTTTCCATAACTGTATATGAGGTAATTGGGACTAAATTTTTCTGAGAGTGCTGTAATCTTGTGAAATTTCATCCTAATTTTTGACATTTTTTAAATAATCAGAATTCTAAAATGTTTCCAATAAATGAGCCCCTTAGTAGGATGCGGAGTCGATGTACGAATTTGGCTTAAAATCAACGGATGATATCGACGTGGAAAATAAAGGTCTTTTAATATTCCTCACACCCACTCTGTACTATACATAATTAGTAGATAGAATCAATTTAATTTTCCCCTCAAGTTGATAATCGTGATTCACTATAGTCTATATCAATACTCTCTACACTGTTTGCCCTGGAGGAAAATTTAAATGCAATGTGTGTTTCGTATTAGATTGATATCGTAGCCGAGATACAAAATCCGATA
>NW_026604965.1:0-1000 GCF_024763615.1 Phlebotomus papatasi
TGCAAATCTCAACTCAATGACGTTTCAATATCTATTGATCAATATCCAATGAAAATGGTTTAAATTGCATGACGGCATCAGCATCATGCTGTTCAATAACCAATGAAAATTATTGATAGTTCATATCGCCAGTAAAATTAGTGAATATTGCGAAATTCGACTCAATTTGACAATTATCTTGCGCACTGCAAGACATTTTTTCCATGTTGCTTCATTCATCTGAAGGAATCAAATTGTCGCGCAAAGACTCATACAAATAGTCTCTCCCATATGATCTCGAGCGCGCGAAAAGGTCTCAAATTGCATTTGCATTTTTCCACACTTGGACAGTGCATATAAGCCAGAGACTAGAGAGAATCCCGCTTACTGCATAGGAAAGACTTCTGGCAAACCTTCTATCATGCCACGAGTGGCATAATGGATAAGGTGCTGGACTCGCAACCGAGAGGTCTGGTGATCAATTCCCATGGACGGCAGATCTTTTCACATACAATTGTATAGGGAGAAAAAGTTACATGAGAAAGAGTCCACCATCGGGCCAAAAAATGTTCATGTCGCGAAAAAAATTACGGAAATAGTTAATAATAGGAATAACAGAGGGCGCGCACATAGAAAATAAGAGCAGCGGTCGGTAAAAATGGCGGACAAAAAATAAAAATAGCGGTCGGAAATTAAAAATGGCGAACAAAAATAGGAGCAGCGTTCGGTAATAAAAAAATGGCGGACACGAATTCAAAATGGCGGCCAAAATTCAAAATGGCGGATGGGAATTCAAAATGGCGGATGGAAATTCAAAATGGCGGATGAGTGAGTATTACCAACAGTACTCTGCTGGATAGCCAATAAGAATCAACAGTACTCTGCTGGATAGCCAATAAGAATCAACAGTACTCTGCTGGATAGCCAATAAAAATCAACAGTACTCTGCTGGATAGCCAATAGGAACCCTTAACCAACAATAAGAAGTTGGTGGTGGGGCGCGGGAGTTGGGTAAGGGGGG
>NW_026604966.1:0-1000 GCF_024763615.1 Phlebotomus papatasi
GTGAGTAGTAAGGTGCCAGCACAGTCCTGTTCTGACGTCACCTGTGTGACCCAGCAGAGTACTGTTTTGTGACGTCACAGGAGTGTAATGCTGGTCGATGGGCTACCTTCAGGTCGATCCCCCCCTCTCCCCCCTCTCCCCCCTCACCCTACCACCCTCATCCTACCTTCTGTTTTTGGCTAATTTTATTTTCTGTCCCAGCAGAGTACTGTTGTAAGAATGATTTTTATTTTCTGTCCCAGCAGAGTACTGCTGTAAGAATGATTTTTATTGGCTGTCCCAGCAGAGTACTGTTGTTAGAATCATTTTCAATGTCTGTCCCAGCACAGTCCTGTTGTTACGAGACATTTTTATTGGCTGTCCCAGCAGAGTACTGTCGTTTGAATGTTAACCGTTTTGGCGGCCATGTTGGGTTTTTAATCTGTGAACTTTAGACGACCAACTTGAACTTTTTGTAACTTTGAACTTTTTGATATTGCGCGCTTTCTGATGGTCATTTTGAATATTTGAATAAACGGAAATTACTTTGGTGGACTCTATATCTCATGTAATTTTTTCCTCCCTATACAATTGTATGTGAAAAGATCTGCCATCGATGGGAATTGATCACGGGACATCTCGGTTGCGAGTTCAA
The DNA here is from genome assembly GCF_024763615.1 of Phlebotomus papatasi. NCBI lineage: Eukaryota > Metazoa > Arthropoda > Insecta > Diptera > Psychodidae > Phlebotomus > Phlebotomus papatasi. Next base: position 635 of record NW_026604966.1, read on the forward strand.
TACCTTATCCATTATACCACTCGGGGGGCATGATAGAGACTATGCAGAAGTCTTTCCTATGCAGAAGCGCGATTTTGTGTATTCTTTGTCATATGCACTGTCCAAGTGTGGAAAAATGCAAATGCAATATGAGACCTTTTCGCGCGCTCCAGACCATATGGGAGATACTATTTGTATGAGTCTTTGCGCGAGAATTTGATTCCATGAGATGAATGAAGCAACATGGAAAAAATGTCTTGCAGTGCGCAAGATAATTGTCAAATTGAGTGGAATTTCGTAATATTTACTAATTTTTTCTGGCGATAAGAACTATTAATAATTTTTGATTGGTTAACATAATCAGATCAGGTTTAGGTTTTGACAGTT
>NW_026604967.1:0-1000 GCF_024763615.1 Phlebotomus papatasi
TACCATTTGCCACACCTTTTCCATACAATTTCTAAGTGGCGCACTGTGAGGGTCATAGTTAATACCCATCACAATACACCAACTTGCCATTTAGTACCTCAATCATATATTTTACCTTCCCTCCATAGCATGATTTCTCTGTACAACATACTACCATTTTTTTTTTTTTTCAATATACACATTTGCCAACTAGTACCCATAAGTACTAACATGCCCCATTCATATAGCTTGATTTCTATATAATACATTTCCCAGTTAGTACTTGTGGGTGCTACCATGCCCATTCATATAGCTTGATTTCTATATAATACATTTCCCAGTTAGTACTTGTACCATCACCACCGTACGTTTCCAGAGGTGGTACCCCGAATCTCTGTACAACATACTACCATTTTTTTTTTTTTTTCAATATATACATTTGCCAACTAGTACCCATAAGTACTAACATGCCCCATTCATATAGCTTGATTTCTATATAATACATTTCCCAGTTAGTACTTGTGGGTCCTACCATGCCCATTCATATAGCTTGATTTCTATATAATACATTTCCCAGTTAGTACTTGTGGGTCCTACCATGCCCATTCATATAGCTTGATTTCTATATAATACATTTCCCAGTTAGTACTTGTACCATCGCCACCGTACGTTTCCAGAGGTGGTACCCCGAATCTCTGTACAACATACTACCATTTTTTTTTTTTTCAATATACACATTTGCCAACTAGTACCCATAAGTACTAACATGATTTCTATATAATACCCAGTTAGTACTTGTGGGTGCTACCATGCCCATTCATATAGCTTGATTTCTATATAATACATTTCCCAGTTAGTACTTGTGGGTGCTACCATGCCCATTCATATAGCTTGATTTCTATATAATACATTTCCCAGTTAGTACTTGTGGGTGCTACCATGCCCATTCATATAGCTTGATTTCTATATAATACATTTCCCAGTTAGTACTTGTACCATCACCACCGTACCTTTCCAGAGG